>NC_047116.1:48213753-48356253 GCF_902500255.1 Thalassophryne amazonica
CAGAAATACACCATAGCAAATGTTGTTTGGTCAGTTATCACAGCGCTTTTCTTCTTTTTTTTAGAAAATATTTTTGTCTGCTTGTTGATTTTAGCCATTTCACGCTCCTGTTATGACACAATGATTGTGGTGCAGTGGTAGTGGTGTCCGTCTGGTAAACAGGGTGAGTGGGTTGATGCAGAGACCCTGATTCATGAATTTATCTCTTCTAGATGGGATTACGGCAATGTTCTGTTATCTAGTTTACTGCAGTCCAGCATTAGTGGTCTCCAATCAGTTGAAAACAGCAATCACTTGGACACCAATCAGTTGGACACCAGCACGGACTCCCAAAATTTCCTGTATATTTGTATTGTCAAGTGTGTTGGTAGCACGGCCCAAGCAGATGGTCACCCCTTTGAGTCTGGTCTGCTTAAGGTTTCTTCCTCAAATCATCAGAAGGAGTTTTTCCTTACCACTGTCACTTGTGTGCTTGCTCTAGGGGTTGGTAAGGGTTGACCTTGATTGTGTAAAGCGCAACTTTATTGTGATTTGGCGCTATATAAATTCAATCAATTGAAATAAATTGAATCTGATGATTTTGTGTTACTGCTGGATTGTCTCCATGTCAAATGCACCAACAATAGGGTCCATAAGTATTTGGAAAATCCCATACGTTCTGTGATTTTGCATCTGTGCACCACCACAGTGGAGTTAAAATCAAACAATCAAGATGTGCTTGTAGATTAGACTTTACCCTTTAATTAAGGGAGTTTTAATCTTTAAAGGATTTACATAACACCTCTATAAGAAGAAACCATAAGTAATTGCACAAACTAAATACAGGGTGGTGGTGAATATAATCACAGCCACCAAGGCTCATAACTCCTTTACAGTTTTATCTCTGTGGCTTCCCTCACATTTCTGTGTTTTGGGGACTGCCTGCTCCACACAGTTTCACCACATATGATATTAATATGGAACTAAATATAATAAGCATTCCCATAATGACAACACTTCCTGTTGACAGATACTATTAAAAAACATGAAAAACAATGTTAAGAAGGAACTGTTTCCTGTTGGGGAAAGTGTAGTGACACGGACCCACAACAGGGGGCGCAAATGAACGGTCAATAGATGAGCCAAAAGGTAACAATTTAATGTTGTGAATGTGCACAACGATTATACAGACAATCACAGAATCTGATAGCAGTCAATACACAAAGGTGACGTGTGGGCAGGCTCGAGGATAGAAGACGTCTGTCCTGAGAAGAGCCGGAACCACACGATTTCCACTGCCACCGAACCTGGTGAATACTGGAGCCGCCAAGTCCCGAATTCCCAGGTAATCACCGTCCCCGACTGTCGGATCTGGTACTGCTGGCGAGGAGCACAAACAGTGAGATGTGGGTGTGTGCACACCCAGTAACAAAAACAGTCAGAAGGTGGAAAGTCACCTCCACCTCTAATCACACACTCGTGCAGCTCCTGTTAAATCACTTATCTGGCTGGAGTGTGAAGCGAAGCCGTCGCTGATCACACTTTACGCCAATCCCACAGATAAGGAAACGCCACAGGAATATGGCTGCAAAGAAGTTCAGATTATTACTCAATGTTTAAGTCAGCAGAGACAATTACCTTCACAGTTAGATGATATCTCGGCAGCGAGGTGGAGATGACGTCCGGCTTTTATGGAGTGGATTGATGAAGTGGAGATGGGTGACAGCTGTCATGAGTTGATGAGTGACAGCTGTCAACCCCGGCTGTGTCCGTGGCGGCAGCGCCCTCTCGTGCCTGAAGCCCGCACGTCAGGCAGGGCGCCCTCTGGTGGTGGGCCAGCAGTACCTCCTCTTCTGGCGGCCCACACAACAGTTTCCCATGGTCCTCAATGAAAACAACTTGTTTTCAATCTTTCAATAATTTCTATACAGATAAAGCAAAGTGTCAAATACCAGCCCAGTCTCACGTTTTTTTTTTGTACTCCCGTCACAAAATGAGTCAAATTTTCATGACGGGGTCTTTTTTAACTCACTATTACTAACCCTACTCCTAATTTCATGCAGCCATCACAGAATGTATTAGAATGAATCTGCCATGACAAAAATAATGCACTTTTCGTCAAAATATCATGAAGCAATAGATTAATATATATTTTGTGCTGCTGAATCACGACTTACCTTGAGACCAGGTTGCAAATACATGACCACAATTAGTGGTGCCAAGAAGTAGTGAAATGCCTTTTAACTCAGTACAAACATAGAAAATGCACTGGTGAACATCCTAAACTTGAAAATTTACCAAAATTATAAAGACAGCATGAAGTCAAAATTCATTGCAATCAGCTGCTGTGGTCACCTGTCTACTGGAGACAGCTGTGGTGTTTACCTGTCTTCTGGTTCTCAGGAATCATATTTCTACAGAAAACAGGTCATTACTAACCTTTCATCACTTTCACATCATATTTGTCCATCTTAGTGATCTGTTATTCAGGTTGTTGTTGTTGTTCTTTCGGCTGCTCCCGTTGCTCCCGTTTTGTTTGGGGTCACCACAGCAGATACAGTCAGATCTGCATTGGTATTTAGCACAAGTTTTAAGCCGAATGCCCTTCCAGACGCAACTCTCGTTTTACCTGGAGAAACACGCACACAGCCCCTGGTGTTCCAAAGAGTTCTCCCATCCAAGTATTAACCAGCTCTCGCACTGCTTAGCTTCTGAGATCTGATGGGATCAGGCTTACCCAGAGCAGAACGGCCTGTTATTCAGGTAAATTGACAAATTTTTAACCATTTTTGGGCAGAAAAATGTGTTCTTGTGGGTGAATTTAGTGCAGACTAATTCTTAGTACACTGATGAATTATTTTATTATTGTTCTGATTACAGTAACAGTATAGATATTTATGTAAGTTACATAGGTAAATTAACTATTTATGTTACGAACATTACACTTACATATATCACTGACACCCTCTGATGCTGACCATCCCATAGAGATGGGTATCAGTGCACTAGTTTTAAAATAAAATAAAACTAAACATCTTCTCTCTTGGTACTGACAACCTGTCGTAGCTTTTGTGATTGCTGCAGCCATACCATGTCAAATCCTCCTCAGCAAGCAAACCACTTGACAACAGTTTTTGGAAAGGTCAGTTTTGTTTTGTTTTTTCCTTCCTGCTCAGTGTGCCCCCAAACCCCATGGCCACACCTGCATTTGGCTTAGGATAGCATGGGGAAAACATGGTACAAACACACCATATTCAACTCCTGATGTGTCAGAGTGATTATTTCCATGTTTGGATCCCAACATGTGTCAAGCCTGCACCAGGCTGCCTTTAACTGAGTGCAAAGTAGCAGTGACGGTCTGCTTTTGAAATGTTCAATTCATGTGACTGCACAATTGTTTTTTTCTCAGTTGCATGAACACACAACTGCTTTGATTTCACTGACACTTTACATCAAGGTTTATGCAATTATTACTTTAAAACGAAATCTGTGTTTCACACTATGATTGAAACTTTGCAGTTAAGTCGCACTTTATTTGCATGCCAAACGATGGAGACCGGTCCAAACAGATCATGGATCATAGATTAACTATGATCCATTGCACCACTCATATTTCTTTGTACAGTGACTTCATACATGTAATCCACTACTGGCCAAAGCTGCTCACATGACTCTGTGTGGAGCTTTTACATCTAAGAAGCAGTGTGGGCCACATTAGTACACATTGCTGCCATCATGAGCAAGATTTTATAGCAGGATGCCGACAGATTGGCTCATTAAAAGAGTAATCACACTATATAAGACTTCATCAAAAATAAATTTGTGCTCAGACCATTAAGATCCCCTGTGGAGAAGAGTGTGTGTGCAAACACAAGCTGATTTACAATTAATTCCGTTTACAGTCAAATCTGTTCATCACGCCCACCGCCTTTGGATAGGAAATGAAATCAACATAAGTCACTTTATAATCCCAGAGATCAGCCAGTTTATGAAGTGTGACAAAGCTGCTGAAATGTTTACTTGAAGCATATTAATTTAGGTCATTGTGCATGTAGAATGTGCACATGAGAGCAATGGTGTGAAAAGAAATGAATGCCGTGCACATGAGCAACATTGTTGGAGAGGAAGAGTGTAGGCGGGATACTGAATATTGGCTGAAACATAAGTGCTGTCAAAACGGGGTGAAGAGTTGCTGCTCAGCAGTTTGATTATATCCATAACTTCATGACAGGGTTTGGAAAGCCACCCAAAGATGTGTTATTGACTGTGGGAACAGCCCACAGTAATATCACAACGGTCAGCAGAAAGTCATCCCTGAGGAAATGAGAATGCAATTGGTGAAGTATGTACCTGCGTATTTGTTTCAACATATTTCATCAGTAAGAGCTTTCACCTCATGGCTATTCTCATGTTAAATGGCAGACATGAATACAAGAAAAAAAAAAGTAATGAAGAAGGAATTCATGTTGTATACTGGGGATAGGTCGGGGCGCTGTTGTGTTGACGTTATATTTTTCCAAGCATTTCAAATTCTGAAGCATTGTTCTAATTAGTTTTGGTGCTTTTTACTTGCACTTGTCTGTTTGTTTGTTTGTCTTGTTTGTCTGTGTCTGTTTAGCAGAAGAACTAAAAAATTAATGAATGGATTTCAATGAAATTTGGTGAGCAGATAGATACTGGTCTGGGAAATAAGTATTTCAGTTTTGGAGGTGGGCAGCATGGTGGCTCAGTGGTTAGCACTCTTGCCTCACAAAAAGAAAGTCTGGATTTCCAGTCTACCCATGCCTGTACCTTTCTGTGTGGAGTTAACATGTTCTCCGCATGTTTGCATGCTCTGTCTTACTCCCATTTCCAAAGACATGGAGGTTGGGTGAATTGGAGATGTTAAATTAACCATGGGTGTGTTTGTCTGTCTATATGTGTCTCTGTGGTAGACTGGGAGTCTATCCAGGATATTCCCTGCCTCTCACCCATTGGTTGCTGGGATAGGCTCGTGATCCTTCGTTGGAATAAGCAGGTTTTGAGAAGGGATTTAGGAGGTTATCTAGAGTAAATTCTGGGACAAAGATCTAGAATAATGTTGGGTACATAACAACATGAACTTAAAGTTCTGAGAGGATGTTAATGAAATTTGGTGAGCAAATGGATAATGTCCTCTAAAATGAAGGATTTTATTTTTAATTTGATCCAGAACATGTTGTGGATCAGGATGCAGATGTTTTCATGAACATTTAATTAAAAATTGCATTGATAATGAACTTCAATAACACTTTGTGAGCAGATGTATATGATGAAGATGAATAATGCCCAAGGAAATAGTTTATGTAGAGCTGGTAGCTGAATGGATAAGGAGCTGGCCTGTTGATATTTAGACCTGGGTTTGAATCCTGCTTGTGCTGTCTGTTTGTGTCCTTGGACAAGACACTTGATCTGGATTGTCTCAGTCCTCCCAGCTGTAAATGGGTCACTGCCTTGACTACAGAAGTAACTAGGGTCCCATCAAGGGGGACTTGTAGACTCTCATCTGGTTCATGCTATAGACTAATGTTGCATTCTACACAGTAAAATCACCAGTGTTAAATTAACACTAGCAATGAACATATGGTCCCACTCTGGCAGAGTAGGACCATTGAGTTGTATGTAAAAGTTTGGGCACCCCTGATGATTTCCATGATTTTTCTTTATAAATAGGTAGTTTGGATCAGCAATTTCAGTTAAATATATCATATAGCAGACAAACACAGTGATATTTGAGAAGTGAAATGAAGTTTACAGGATTTACAGAAGTGTGTCATAATTTTTTAAACAAAATTAGACAGGTACATAAATGCTTCCTATATCTTCCAATGAGAGTCTGGATTCTGGTTGAAGGTTTTTTTTTTTGACCATTCTTATTTACAAAACATCTCAGGTTTGTTGGTTTCTGAGCATGGGCAGCCCACTTAAAATCATACCACAGATTTACAATAATATTCAGGTCTGGGGACTGAGATGGCCATTCCAGAATGTTATACCTGTTCCTCTGCATGAGTGCCTTAGTAAATTTTAAGCAGTGTTTAGGGTCATTGTTAAAGATTTTATATATATGTTATCACTGTTAAACATTTGTACCTTTTGTCTTCTTTCTGATGAGAACGGTGTTGTGCTGTTTGCACCTGACCCCGAGAATGTACGTGTTTAGGTTACGGGAAGAAACTTGTCTTGCGTCATCCTTCCCCCACCCTTAGGACAAGTTTTATGATGTAATGAGGGCTTCTCTAATAAAAAGAGCGGGAGCACAGGCCAGACTTTAGTGTAGCCTTGGTGTACAGCCTGGCTGCACTCCGCGCGTGATTAATTTGACTTTCTGTCTCATTGGTGTTTCTTGACTCTGTTTGTCTTATCAAAGGTTTTAAGAATGTTTGGAGGAGAAAATACCCAACATTGACTGGGGGCTCGTCCGGGAGCTCAACAACACCGGAGGTGTCCAGCGGAGGTCGCCAAGTCCAGACGTAAATCCTTGGCCAAGGTCCAATCGATTGATCGTGTCTGCAATTGTCGACCACTGTTGGCATCGTCTGGTTGACGAGATTTTCCCGAAGAAGACAGACAGGAGGTCGAGTCAGTGAGTAAAATTTCTTTGTAACAGTACTGAGTGAGTGGTGATCAGATCACATAAAACAGTTAAATTCCGCAAGCGATGATACAGAATCGTCTGTTAATGAAACACAGTTAAACTCTGTAAGGAGGTCGGACTCCTCTACGATGGCGAGGAACGCACGTAGTTAAATTCCGAAGGAGGGTGCGGACTCCTCTGTTTATATACGCGTACCGGTAGGGGATAAAAGTGTGATCACATAAACAGTTAAACTCCGTAAGCGATGGCGTGGAATCGTCTGTTAATGCAAAGCAGTTAAAATCCGCGAGGAGGGTACGGACTCCTCTTTTTAAATACGTAAAGGAAATCCCGGGTAGAAATACGTGCACTGTAAAAAAGCAGTTAAATCTGGCAGGGACGGCGGAGTCCCCTAATGCAGGACATTAGTTAAATTTCACGGGAGGGCGAGCTCCCCTGGCATAAGAATACGCGTACGATTATTAAAAGTGTTTCTATGTGTAAATAGTGTTTTGTGTAAGTGTAAATAACTGTGTGAAAGTGTAATACTTTGGACAATGTTAGTGACAACCGTGTGTGTGGATGCGGAGGCAAGTGATTCCGCTTCCTACGGGGAGGTGAAAGGAATCAACCACACGACGGCAAATTAATTGTCACGTCCAAAGAAAGTGTGAAAACTTCAGATTTAGAACACCCTAGGTGTGCCCCCGTCTGAAGTCCAAATTATAACAAGGGATAATAAAAATGGGGGGTAAGACGTCTAAAAATAAGGAAAATTTATCAACTGACGACTGGAAATTTATGGAAGCAAAAAATCCAAAAGCAACAAAGAAATTGGAGACCTGGATAAATAAACATGACTTTGACGGACGACTGAACCTGATCAGTATACAGAAGCTAAAGAAGGAGTTAGAACAGCAACATAAGGTGATGAGAAAAAGATGCAGAAAGTAGGGGCAGATTTAGTGGCATTTTGGGAGAAGGAAGCAGAGAACAGACGGAAGGGAGCAGAGAAGCGACGATTAGAGAAAGCAAGGAAAAAGAAAGCTGTAGGTAAGGCAGAAGAAGATGTGATAATTCAGCACAGAGAACCAGAACAGCCTCAACAACCACCGCCGGCTGGATCATCGGTGACAACAACACCTTTATCTCCTCTACCAGAGGATGACGATGTACCGCCACCACAGTGTGATTTGGCAGTAAAACCTAAGGTAAAAAGTGAAAAACCAGAAAAACCACAAACACGCAGTCAAGCGAAAGTGCCCACAGCCCCTCCCATGGTGGAACACAGTGACCAGGGAGATGCCTATCCTATGATAGAAGTACCAAATCCTCGTGCAGGAACAGCAGGACAGCGATCAACCATGCTCGTATATCGAACATGGAATGCTGATGATATCAAAGCAGCAGTCGACATGATACCATCGCCACATGTCAATATTGAGGGATTTATGCAGGATATAGAAAACATTAGAAATTCTACTTATTCTTACCACCTTAATGGACCTGAAGTCCATTAAGGACTCCCATATTCCACTATTACTATACATTTGACATTTCAGAAGAAGATGCTGCAGGATGGGGTAAAGATGTCGTCCTGCAAGCGACAGCCCTACTAAACAATCCTGAACAAAAGATGTCACCACCTGACCTGCATGTCACAATGTGGCATAAAGATCCTCCAGGTCCGGATGGTGACTATGAAAACAAATTGAAAAACATTTCACCTGTGAAGCTGACAATGACCGATTTGATTCATGATGGCAACTCAACAGCTGTCATAACAGTGACAGGTGCCACTGAAGACATTTTAAAATTGAGATTCACAGGTATGCCTTTGCATGTGTCACTTTGTAAACCATATTTGACAGAATGGCAAGAATTGGGACTGACAGTCATAACAGCTTTGTCAGCCACTGATTGGAGCAGAGTTGGACCACGAACGGAGTTCAGTCCATCAACTAAATTGTATAAAGTGCCAGTTAATGTCCCATTGGTGCTGACAGCTGGAACACACATTGATGTGTCCACTTCACAATCCTGAGTGTTTCAGTTGAGTCCTGAAGAAGATGATCTTCTCTCTTCTGTACCATCAGGATTGTGGACAACAGGTCCTTCAGACGTAGGACTGATAAAAAGTGCACAACCTGTAGTTATAAGACCAAAAACAGAATACAGACCATGTGTAAGACAGTATCCATTGAAACCTGATGCAATTGAAGGAATCAGGCCAGTAATAGAGAATTTATTAACAGCAGGAGTAATAGTGCCATGTCCAGATTCACCATGTAACACACCCATATTTCCTGTGAAAAAGGCTCCGCCCTCAGTGGGGTGGAGAATGATTCAAGATCTGCAGGCAGTAATGCTGCTGTGATTAAAAGAGCACCATGTGTTCCAGATCCACACACCTTGTTAAATTCGCTGAGACCAAATTCTAATAGTTTCTCAGTAATTGACATAAGTAATGCATTTTTCTCTGTGCCAGTACACCCAGATAGTCAATTCTGGTTTGCTTTACCTTTAAAGGACAACGATATACATTCACCAGATTACCGCAGGGTTACGCAGAGAGTCCAACTATTTATTCTCAAGTCATGTCAGCATGTTTTAGCCAATTTCGTTCCACCGGCAGATAGCCAACTATTGGTGTATGTTGATGACATTTTGATTTCCTCTGACACACGAGAAAACTGCATAACTGACACAGTAGCATTATTATTTGATAATGGCCACAAAGTGAGTAAAAACAAAGTTCAGTTGTGTAGGGATAAAGTAAAATATTTAGGACATGAATTATCAGCCACAGGGCGCACGATCCTGTCTGACAGGAAGGAAGCAATTTTGCACGCTCCAAAACCACAAACCAAAAAGCAGATGATGTCATTTCTTGGACTGACTAATTACTGCAGGGCATGGATTCCCTGCTATGCAGAATTGACTAGTCCACTTTCTGATTTGATGTACAAGGATGATATTTCAATGTCAACCGTGTTGGAATGGAACAAAGATGCTGAGGAAGCTTTTGTAAAAGTAAAACAAACATTAGTGTCATCCACAGTTTTGGCACTACCAGATTATAGTAAACCATTCATTCAAACAGTTGATTGTAAGAATAAGTTCATGACTAGTGTTTTGGTTCAAGTGTATGGCTCAAAATTGAGGCCAGTTGCCTACTACTCATCTAAATTGGATGCAGTGGCAAGTGCTCTACCACCATTGCACTTCTGTTGCAGACAAACATGAGCCTTTTGTCCCCAGCAAGACATCTTTCGTGTATATCCTTGCTATTATCACAACCACACCTTACGGTAGAGCGCTGTACAACATTGAATCCATCCACATTGATACCTTTACCTGAGGATGGTGAGCCGCACAATTGTCTTGATGTAGCTACGGTCTGTACGAAAGCACGCCCAGACCTCCAGGACACACCCATCCCAAACAGTACAATTGTGTATGTGGATGGTTCTTCCACTAAAAACGCTTATGGACAAACACAATCTGGATATGCTGTTGTCACAAATTCAGAAGTATTGGATTCTGCTTCATTGCCATCCTCATTTTCAGCACAAGCAGCTGAATTAGTTGCTTTAACTGCAGCTTGCTATCTGTTTAAAGGGTACGGCTGTAACAATTTATACAGACAGCCAGTACGCTTTTAGCACAGTGCATGTGGTTTGCAAAACTGTGGGAAGAGCGTGGAATGGTGACATCATCTGGAAAGCCAGTGACTCATGCCACACATCCTAACTGCACTACTGAAGGCTGTGAAATTGCCTAAACAAATTGCTATATGCAAATGTGCGGCTCACACAAAGGCTCTGACAGTATTTCAAAAGGAAATGATTTTGCTGACAGAGCAGCAAAAGAGGCAGCAGCAGCTTCTTCTATTTTTGTTGTACAGGAAACCACTCCAGATTTGCATTTAGGTCATACACTGCTTGCTGACATGCAACAGCAGGCAACTGACAGAGAAAAACAAATGTGGATAACTAAAGGGGCTACGTATGCAAATGATTTGTACGTATGACCACAAAAGAAACCCATATTGCCAAAAAAATATGTTTAAATGGGCAGCTATTATGAGCCATGGCGTGACGCATGTCGTCATCAGGGGGTATGATATCGCAATTGCAATCTATTTTTTGTCTTTATGGGTTCGATGCATATGCAAAACAGCATTGTAGAGCATGCATGATATGTGCAAAACCAACTCACAAGGCAATTTGAGACCCCAAAGAGGCAATTTCCAACACCACAATATCCCTTTCAAGTGATTCATATGGATTATATACAGCTGAGTAAACATGAAGGGAAGGAATTTTGTTTAGTCATAATTGATGCCTTCTCAAAATGGGTAGAATTGTTCCCTACAAAACATGCAGATGCACTTACAGTGGCTAAGGCATTGTGCAAAGACATCATTCCACGATTTGGAATACAGAAACAGTTTATTCAGATAATGGAGCGCATTTTGTTAATACAATAGTGCAATACGTAGGAGAAGCGCTACAGGTTAATCTCAAAAATCATTGTGCTTATCATCCACACAGTGCAGGATTAGTGGAAAGGACAAAGGGCACAATAAAAATAAGATTAAGGAAATGTATAGAAGAAGACAAAACGAACCTGGATTGAATGTTTGGACCTAGTAAAAATTGTATATGAGAATAAACACCAACACCATCAGGGTTAACACCATTTGAGATACTTTATGGACGACCAGATCGTCTACCAATTTTGACATGGATACTAAAACAGCAGATGAGGAACAAACATTAGCAAATTTTATGAAAAAGACATTAACACAGAAAGAGATAACTTAAACACATTTACTGCCGAATAATTTTGATCTTCCACAGGACGGCCTTCCAGTAGTGTAGCCAGGAGACTGGGTGTTCATCAGAGTGATTAAGAGGAAGAACTGGTCCAGTCCTCGTTGGGAAGGGCCATACCAAGTGCTGTTAACAACACCAACTGCAGTAAAGATAGCGGAGAGATCAACGTGGATACATCACTGTAAGATACAGCGTGTGTTGGCTGCCTCCACAGTGTAAGGGGAAGTCTGGCTACAAAGGGAGTCTATTTAATTAGCAATAGATTGTCCTCAATGCCAGTGAAGCAGGAGATCCTTGCACTATTAGGTGAGGTGGTTAACAACACTGTATCCTAGCAATCATGACTGAACTACAGCAGACCCCCGGAGCGGCGTGCTCAGCGCCGCCGCTGCCGGACTGTTGTAGGGCAGCCGGTTGCGTTGTGATCTTAGGTGTGTTTCGTGCTCCTCGGATTCCTGGCCTGGTGGTTGACCCAAGAATTGCAGCTCACTGTGGACCGAGCCAGAGAACAACGCAAGCAACGTCAGAAGAGGTTATTCATAATGTGAATGAAACAGATGGACACCCTCATATATACCATACTAATATGTGGTACAGATATGTTCATTTATTGGCTATGGAATTACGTTACTAATTGTTATGTTTGTTCGCAAATACCTATATCCTCAACACACCCAGCTCTGACGGCTAAACCGTACCCTGCTAGGGTGACAGAATGTCTTATCATACGGATGCATTAATCAAACTGTATTTCGGGGGCAGCAGTTCTCAGCAAATCTGACAAGATGTAACACCACTTGCCTCAGTGCAACCACTTATATGATAGGGATTTCAACAGAGGACGTACAAGCGTGCCCAAGTGCGCTCCAGTGACTAACTGAAGGAATCGCAAAAAATATTCACGTTAAATTGTCATCAGAACGGCCATTCCCAATTTGCTTTTAACGGGACAGGGAATAAAACTGTAGGTAAAATTAAGAAACGTCTGTGTACCCAAACGTATGTTTTATCAATAATTTAGCATAACCAAAACATATTAGTGGATGGTACTTATCTTCATCCACATTGGACGGGATGTTAATTATACAGGCTCCTGTCCATGGGGGAACGGATGAATCATGTGCTTATGTTAGTAAGTTTTGCTACCACCTGTAATGGTACTCCGTGTATGATGACTCTATTGGCTTTGTGGTTCCAGACTGTACATGAGTCTCCCCACCAAATTGGGGTGGTGTGTGTGCACCTACCCAGGTGACTGACATACATATGTGGTAGTGACCTCCACAGAGAAGAATGGCAGCACCAGACGGAGGAGATTGTATACCCAGATGTGTTACCACTGAGCACATGTGGGGCTCGGATGTACAAAGAGACCAAAAATTGTGGTCTGTAGGAGATAAATAGCACATTCATTGTTCCCCTGGATAGGAGTGGGGAAAAAAAAAAAAATTTTCATTAATGATTGAACACTGAATTATCGATTGGGTCTGTTCATGAATGTAACTGAAAAAATAGTAGCAGCTCAAAACCCTGAAATAGATGCCTTTAACGTACCATGTATGAACCTCTAGTGAAAAATCTCAAAAAGAAGTGCTAAGCTAGGTGATAACTACTACTGTATGTTTAACAGGTGATAACAGGAGGGGAATGTTAAAGATTTTATATATATGGTATCACTGTTAAACATTTGTACCTTTTGTCTTCTTTCTGATGAGAACGGTGTTGTGCTGTTTGCACCTGACCCCGAGAATGTACGTGTTTAGGTTACGGGAAGAAACTTGTCTTGCGTCATCCTTCCCCCACCCTTAGGACAAGTTTATTGATGTAATGAGGGCTTCTCTAATAAAAACAGCGGAAGCACAGGCCAGACTTAGTGTAGCCTGTGGTGACAGCCTGGCTGCACTCCGCGCGTGATTAATTTGACATTTCTGTCTCACTGGTGTTTCTTGACTCTGTTTGTCTTATCAAAGGTTTTAAGAATGTGTGGAGGGAGAAAATACCCAAACAGTCAGTGTCTTGTTTGAAAGATACCAGGAGCCCTGGCGCAACGTCAGCTTCAACTGAGATCATCAGAACATTGTTCCAAGAATCTCCTGATATTGACTGGAAATTCATGCAGCCCTAAACTTTAAAACAAGATTCCCAATACCTGAACGTGGCCACAGAGCCACAAAGCATGAATAAAACCACCTTCAATTTACTGTAGGTTAGTAAAGGTTTTTTCTTGGAATACTTGTGATTCTGGTTCAGCCATGCATACCGCCAGTGGTGGGCACAGTTCCGCTAATCCACTAATTAGCAAAGATCATGTTTTCATTATCGGATTAGCTTTTCATATAACTTCGAAAACCATCATCAGCCAATTACCTTCTGATAAGTTTTGGTCAGATAATTTTTAGACCACTAACATTTTTGCAGATGTATCTTTTTGTAGTAAATGTGCAGTTCTGTTCTCTACAAACAAGAAGAGCTGGTTCCAGAAGAAACCGCTCTGTCTTCTGCAGGCAAAGGAGAACTGGTCATAGAAAAGAGAAAGGGCAGGAAGAAAAAAAAAAACTATTTTTTTTGACCCCATACAAATAACCTGGCAATAGCACCCAAGTCCATCCAGAGGCATATAGTTTAACTTATGGTTTACAATTTTAACCAAACTAATTTCGGGACAAGTTATTTAAATTCACGTCATGTCTGAAGTTTTATAAAGTGAAAATATAAGATATATGTTTTAGGTTTAAAATAATGCACTAATTTTGAAGGTTTTAGTGTGGGACATGCAGCTGTCCCAGTGCCTTATGGGTATTCGACAGGAAGAAATGCCTTTGAGACACTCTTATCATGCTCCACAGCGAACACCAGCATTAAACTCTTGTATATTGTGACTAAAACGCTCGTGAATATATTCTCTGTGTTTATAGACGTTGTTATTGTGTTTGTTTTATGTAAAAATGCCAGAAGAAGCCCAGGTTGATCCTCAAAGCCGAAAAAGTCTGTTGTAATTCGGGCCGGGTGATATAACCGGAGTCAAAATGCAATAGAACAACCGCCATCTACTGGCGATCGGTGATATCACAGTGTGTCAACCGTAGGATTTTAAAATATGTCGGTTACCTGAGAGACCCCACACATGGATATAAAAAAAAACATAGATCTGACAGGTTTAGTTGTACAGTATGTAGTGTTAGCCACACGATAAAAACAACACACACAGATTTCACACAATGAACATTCCCAGGTCAAACACCTCACTTTCGATGGCTGCATGTCACATTAGCTCCTTACGTCCTTCTGAGCAGATCAGAGTGCTCTTAACAAACCGCACATGGCAGGAATATCTGATAAGATTATATTTAGCATCATCACGATTGTCGGGGCGTCCTTAAGATTGTCAGAAGGGGGAGATTGGGTCTGATATCGGCCAAATTATCTTGCTACGTGAACCAGCTTGATGTTATGATGCCTCATGGAGCGACTGATTGATGCGTTACGACATTGCACCAAACATGTTTTCACTATTATTTAATTTCTTTGTGTGACTGACATTGTTATTCAAGCGTTCCAAAGTCGATTCCTATTGCACACAACTCCAGCCACACACAATAAAGTTTTTTAACGGTTCTTGTTATTGAAAGAAACCTTGTCTCCCTAACCGGATAGAGTTGTGATGTCATCATGCGTGTGCTTAGGCACTGTCTAACAGGATTTTGAAAATGTCTTTCTTTTTTTCATACAAATGAAAAAAAATGACATATTTTACAAAAGCACATTTATTTGTAAACACCAACACATTACATTGATTCACTTGTGTTTGTTTTTACATAGAATGAATGAATCAGCCATCAGTATTAGCAGAGGTTTAGTTACCCATAATCCCCTTTGGGCATCTGTGGGTTAATGTTCAAATCTTCAGAATTAGTGCATTATTTTAAAATTAACAGATATGTGTTATATATCACTTTGTACATTTTAAGAGTTTACATTAATGTAGTTATTCTATCCGGAATCGTTTTATTTTTAAAGCAAAACCATAATTCAAACCTGCTTTCCATTTCAAGACCTCTGCCTCATCGCGGGACCGCTGTATCCTGTCAGGGTAAATGCTGCTTTCCTACACCAGGGGGCAGAGCGCACAAAGAGAAGCACTGGCTCATTGGCTGTTTGGGTTTGTGATCGCTATTGGTTCAGTTAGAAGCTTTGGCAGTGTTTAAACTCAAAATCAGTTTCTTAGTAGCTGAGAGCATATGGGAGGCAAAATTAAAGTTCTGTAGCTTTTGATAACTTTTGAGGCATTTTAGCGTTAAAAAAGATAATTTTCAGTTAGGCTGATTACCAGTTATCGAAGCTAACTTTTTGTTTAGCTTTGCCCACCACTGCATACCGCCCCTTGGTTATCATCCAAATAACTCAATTTTAGTTTAATCAGTCCACATCACCTTATTCCAAAATGAAGCAGGCTTGTCCAAATGTGCTTTAGCATACCTCAAGCGACTCTGTTTTTGGTGTGTACGCAGAAAAGGCTTTCTCTGCATTACAGCATCATAAGCATCTCTTGTGCAAAGTGTGCTGCATAGATGAACGATGTACAGAGATACTATCTGTAGCAAGATCATGTTGTAGGTTCTTTGGAGCAAGTCTGTGGTTGACTATGGATTGTTCGCACCATCCTTTGCTTCAGCTTATCTGAGATTTTTCTTGGCCTGCCACTTCGGGCCTTAACTTGTACTGTGCCTATGGTCTTCCATTTCCATTTCCTCACAGTGGAAACTGACAGCTGAAATTTCTGAGATAGCTTTTTGTATCTTCCCCTAAACCATGATGTTAAGCAATCTTTGTTTTCAGGTCATTTGAGAGTTGTTTAGAGGGTCCCATGTTGCCACTCATGAGAAGAGATGCAAAGAGGGGAAACATTTGCAAATGGCCACCTTAAATACCCTTTCTCATGATTGGATTCACCTGTGTAAGGAGGTCAAAGGTCAGTGAGCTTACCAACCCAATTTTGTGTTCCAATAATTAGTGCTAAATGTATTCAAATCATCAACTCGATTCAAATTATTGCACACTTTCTGTAAATACTAGAAACTTCATTTCACTTCTCAGATATCAGTGTGTTTGTCTGCTATATGATATATTGTAACTGAAAATTTCTGATCCAGACAACCATGATTTATAAAGGAAAATCATGAAAATTATCAGGGGTGGCCCAAACTTTTGCATACAACTGTATGTACACTGGCAGTGTTAATTTAACTCTGGCAGTGTTAGTTTACACTGGTGATTTTTACTGTGTAGAAAAGTGGGAAGTCTGAAATTTCAGACCTCTGACTTGGAAAAGTGCACTGGAATGCCACTCAAAGTCAGAGTTCCAACTAGCAAAGTTGGGCCAAACTGATCTAGCTAAAATTCATTGAGATGCAGTAGCCTGACATCATAGAACAATGGTAGCACCTATTGAGATGCAAACCATGGAATAAAAATGTTCTGATTGGCTACCCACTGTCTGTGAGACTCTGCCCCTACCACTCCTCCACGCTCACACTCAGCACTGGTTCCCATCAAGGCTGCATTCTGAACCATCTCTTCTACACCCTGTACACCGACGACTGCTCTCAAATCCACCCTGCCAACAGCATTATAAAATATGCGGATGATACCACAGTGGTTGGACTCTGCGACGAGGACAAGCAAACAGGGCGGAGGTGGAGGAACTGTTGCTCCTGGTACTCAGAGAACAACCTAACCCTGAACATTCATAAGACAAAAGAACTCATCATGGACTTCAGGCAAAACAGACAGGACCATCCCCCTCCTCATAAATGGAGAACAGCTGGAAACTGTCACCTCCTTCAGGTTTCTGGGCACCCACATCTCCACAGACCACACTGGACCTCCAACATCAGGGATCTGGTTAAGAGGCTCAGCATGGTTACACTTCCTGCGTATCCTCCTGAAGAACAACCTCAACACAAAACTTGTTGCTGGCCTTCTATCACCTCCTCGGTGGAGAGTGTACTGATGTGCTGTCTGGGTACGCAGGCTCACAACCGAGGACAGAAAGGTGGAGCAGAGGGTCATAAACACTGCCCTAAAGATCATCAGCTATCCTCTGCCCCACCTGAAAAAACATTTCCACATCTTGCTGCCTTAACCAAGGCCATCACAGGAAACCCCTCACACCCTGCCTACCCCCACTTTGTGACCTTTGCCCTCCGGAGTCGCTACAGGTCAACAACCTTCCTACCGCCAGCACGGCTGTACAAACAGCTTCTTCCCCTGAGCCATACCTCCTGCAAACACCTATGGTATTTATCACCCCACCTAAAACAAGACTACAGTGCCCATTTGGAGTATGTGGTTGAAGATGAGTGAGTGAGTGAGTGGTTCATTTAGCATTCCAGGCACCTAAAAACTGAATGATTGTTATTTATCATCTTGTGTATTTATAAACCATGAATCCTTCCTAAAGTAATTGTTCCATTTATTTGTTCAAATGCATCAAAAGAGCAAATCACTTTTTGAAGTCACTTTTCATTTAATGTTTTGATCATACCTCATATTTACTGTTTCATTCATCCATTCCAGTCATCCTCCCTGACCCAGAACCTGTATTTACTTGTCACATGCCCAGAGCCCAAATACTTTTGATTTTGTTATCAGGAACCACAGGCTGAGGAAAGACAAATGCCCAAAGGGATGAGTTCGATATCTACTTGGTGTGGAAAGGATCTAAGCGGTGAGAATGTGGCAGCTATGGAAGTATATCACCATGGTTATTTAATTTCCCAGCCTCACTTAAGGGACCAGCAAGGGCAATTTTCTGCTCTATCAACACTTCTTCGTTTTTCGATGCACTCAGACCAGAAGCCATTGCCAGAGTTACACACAGATGATTTTAAATGCAAAGCGCACACAGTTGAGAAACACCAAGAGACAGAGAGAAATGAAGAGACAGAGGAAAAAAAAAACAAAAAACAAAAACAAAGCTGCCAATGTCCAAAAGAATGTGGAATAAAGCTTTAATGAACGTTGGCAGTCTAACAACCGAGCATGTCCCCAGTGCAACAGCCCGCTAACAAAATAAAGGCCGTTGGTTTGCTTCTCTCTGGAGCCAAATGGTCAGTGAAGCCAGTTTTGTGGAAATGCGGCTCAGTTGAATGAAGCACCCAGGGTTTTAGAAGGGGCCGGCAATCAGCTCTTCTCCACGGTTCAAGTAAAGCACACAGTGCTTATTATCATTGTGCATGACCAATAATAACACACAAGAGCTGACTGCAATGTTAAAGGACCTCGTTAGGCATGAGGTATTTAAGCAAATGTATAAGAGGTGCCTCATGTCAGGAGTTTAATCTGATTTAAGATGCAGATATTATAATTCTGTTAATAAGCTCATGGTTCCAGTGAACATCAGAATTATTGACAGATTTTCAAGCTAGTCAAATAACGTGAAAATTTTAAATGAAGTTGTCAAGTCTAAAAAATGATTTCATATAATGTTTAATGCTCCAATGTTCATTCAGTTTCTGCCACTCATCCAGGTCTGGGTCGTGGTTGGAGTAGACTAAGCAGCTCACGCCACACTTCCCTATCCTTGGCCAAGTCCTCTTATTCTTCCTGGGTGATCCCGAGGCATTCCCAAGCCAGCCGGGAAATACAATCCCTCCAGCGTGTCCTGGGTCTTCCCCGGGCCTCCTCCCAGTTGGATGTGCTTGGAAGACTTCCCTAAGGAGGCAAGTAAGGGGCATCCCCACCGGATGTCCGAACCACCTCAGCTGACTCCTTTCGATGCAAAGAAGCAGCGGATCTACTCCAAATCCCTCCTGGATAGTTGAGATTCTCACCCTCTCCAGGAATGTAAACCCAGATACCTGAAAGAGGAATCTCATTTCTGCAGCTTGTATCTGCGCCTTTGTTCTTTCAGTCATTACTCAAAGTTCATGACCACACGTGAGAACAGGAGTGTGAATTGACTGGTAAACTGAGAGCCTCGTCTTCTGGCTCAGCTCCTTCTTCACTACAACAGTCCAATACAGGGTCTGTAAAACATCAGACACTGCCCAAATCTGTCTGTCAGTCTCATGCTCCAACTTACCCCACTTGTGTACAAAACTCCAAGATACTTAAACTCCTCCACTTGGGGCAATAATTCTCCCCTGACCAAATGTGACAATCCACCTTTTTCCAACAGAGGATCATAGTCTCACATTTCAAAGTGCTGATTCTCATCCTAGTCGCCTCACACTCAGACCTGCCCAATGTGTATCAAAGGTAAGTGCCTGATCAAGCCAACAGAACCACATCATCTGCAAAAAGCAGAGATGGAACTCTGAGGTCACCGAACTGGACACCCTCCAGTCACTGAATGTGTTTTGAAATCCTGTCCATGAACATCATGAACAGGATTTCAAAGTCGGGCCTGGTGGAGTCCAACGCTCACAGGCAACAGGTTGTATATAATGCCAAGAATGCGGACACAGCATCGACAGCATCTGGAGACCTGATCATAACTGATGACCGTAATTGATGTAAATAAAGTCCAAGACATATTCAGTGGCAGCTTTACCATCAGAAAGCCTCATCCACAACTACTGCAAAAGACCCCAAGCTGTCATTGATGTTAAAGGGGGCAACACACAATATTAAGAATGGGTATGTAATCTTTTGATCAGAGTCATTTGGGTAGCTTCTGTTCTCTTTATGATTTCAAAAGAGTGAACACAGTTTGATAATAAATGGCGTCACCCAACCACTAACTATGAGTGAAAAAAAGTTGTGTTTGCATTCATATTCTTTGAAAAATGGCCAATAAAACAAATATTCTGCCAGGGTATGCAAACGTTTGAGCACAACTGTAAATCCGTCATACCTTCATGGTAGGTCTAAGTCCAAGGGATGGAGTCCATGAGTGAATAGAGTAAGACATCAAGGAGAAAACCCACATCAACAACAACAACAATACTAGACTGGCAGCTTGTGCAAAGTGTACCCCACCTCTCGCCTAGTGACCACTGGAATACACTCCAGCTGTCCTGGAATAAATGGGTATAGAACATGAATGAACATTATGTGTTGCCTTCTGTTTTGAATCACCTTTGATCTAGAAATAAAACTGAAAATTTAAAAATAATTGCAAACTACAGTATTTTGCTAGTTACATTTTAACACTTATCAAGAACAAAAAATCTGAAATGTTTCAACTTGTTCCAACTTTGGTAATGTGCACAATATGCTCCTTTTCATATTTATAGGAGATAAACTAATAAGGCAGGTTTTTAAAAGCGTTCTACAAAATAAAGTGACTTGCATAAAAATAATTTACAACACTTTTAAACATCCTTTAGGATAATTAAAATCTCATATTTTCATTTTCACTTTCAACAACCTAAACCAACAATAAAATGTTTGAAACTAGATTAAATTGTCAGAATACAGATAATCTGATTTTGACTTGATTTTTAAGTTTTTCATTCTGTACACACTAGTTTTAAAAGCTTCTAAACCTATTGTTAAATGTTTAATGTGAATAGACTTTATTGTATTGCTTTTAACCAGCTCTAAACCAGTAGTGAACTTGTGTGCGATTTAAAGCTATATTTCATATGAACTCATTTTGAATGAATAACTGGAATTATGGAACTGTGACCTCATAATATTTCTTGATGTTTTATTTATTAAATTATTTAATAAATCAATAATAATTGAAAATGAAAACAGTCATGAGTTTAGTCATATTAAATTAATCTGCAACAAAGTTACAGCAAAATTTATAAAAACCTGTAGCTTTGTGAAATTGAGCGTTGCCATCAAATATTAAATGTTTGTTTCTTTATTTGTTTGATTGTGCTGTAGCCCAAGATACCTTGTGTTTTTGGTATGGTTTTGAAGGTACTTGGTAGATGAACTGAAAATGAAAACAATGAGAACTACCTCCACATCCAATTTCATCAGTATTCACCACTACCTTTTGAGTTATAGTGCACTCTGAGACAAATAGACAAAAGGGCAATCATATAATATCTACCCTTGTTTGCCAAAAGTAACAACAGCTTGTTAGTCACGGCATATTGTTGATCATCACTGGTGGATGTCTGCATTTCGGGCCAAATCACTCTGTGTGCTGTACTTACATGACATTTGTCCACTAGATGTCACCAATGGGGTATTTCAACTATTTTAAACGGTTAATAACTTTCCAAATCATGTGGTGAATTGGTTCATTTCTTGTAAAATGCCATCAGTCGTCATTCAAGTCAAAATGCCAGTTGACCATGTTTTTACAATTTCCTTGACTCAATGCAAGTTTGACCTCCAAAATGATTAGTATTGCATTGCATTGCATACTATTGCATTGCATTTATAGAGGACCTGGTAACACCTTATTAATAACCTGTGGCAACCTGTAACATATTGATTCAATTACTGTCACCTCTTATTTCTACCAGTCCACATTGACATGTACATGATGTTTGTACATCCATACTGCAATGCAGACAAACATAGTCTTGCTGGCCATTTTTAATAATAAATGACAAGGCCTGCCATATGCCACAGAGTACTGGTTCTGCCCAGCGGAAATGGCCCACGGGCACTTTGAGATCCCCACTCCGCTAAAATATTTTTATATTCCGTATCTGAAGAAAGATGCCTTTAGCATGTGAAACTCGAGAGAATTTTGTACGTACAGTACTTTTGCATTATGCAACCTTCTGATATATTTATGTTGCATACTTGTCTTATTACAAAACCCATGTAAGTTCATGACAAACTGCAATTCATCACACTCAACATAGTAAGTCTCTTCGGCTGCTCTCTTGTTTGCACTCAGGGTCATCACAGCAAATCTGAGGTGGATCTTCACATTGAATTGGCAAAAGTTTTATGCCGGATGCCCTTCCTGACACAACTCCACATTACATGGAAAAATGTGTCAGGGGTGGGATTTGAACCGGGACCCTTCAGCACTGAAACCAAGTGCACTAACCACTTGGTCACCACCCCAACCCATCACACACAACATGCTCGCCTTAACTCACTTCAGTCTACCTGCAGAGCTGAGACTGACAGCGGCACAGCATCTGGTAAGAGTTCCACGCAAACTCTTTTTGTTGTTGTTGTTGTCATCTCTCTGTGCCTCTATCTTTCCGCAGGCAGAAGGTATGTTGGCTTAATGTACCGAGACTACGCTGTGACATCTTCCATCGCTCGTTGTTTCTGAGGCGACACACAGGCGTTTGAACTGTTCTTCAGATTCACTTTGGGCAAAACCTGCTTCCAAAAAAAGATTCCTTTCAGGGGAGAGAGAGAGAAAAAAAAGCTGCTTTGTTGCTCCAGACAAGTTGGAGAGTTAAAAGACGGTCCGGTGGTTTCACATGGGTTTTGACGAATGTGTGAAAGAAAGTCACACAGCAAATAAATGCGTTTGAGGGAAAATATTTTAATCTTACTGGTTGTGACTTCAAAGCGAAACAGTTGTGCAAAGGGCATTCTGGAAAAAAACAAAACAAAATAATTCCACTGTGTGTGTATGTTTTAGCACTCAGATGCTTTGGATTTCACATTGATAGACAGACCGGGGTGAGGACAAATGAGTAAACTATAAAGAAATATGACTTTTGTGTGCTGGCTGGACACATCAGGAATTAATCACTGAATTTAAAACTCAGATAAATGCATAAATTGATGATCTGTTCAGCGCCACTTTTCCTGACTTTCCTTTTGATGATGTGCAGTTGCTGTACAGTGAACAGCGAGCTAACAGCAACTGCATGATACCATCAACTCGACCTTGCAACAATATAGAAAACACACCACTAAAAGTACCATTAAAAATAGTTTCCAACTGAGATCTATACTTTAAATTGTGATGTTTCTACTGCATGCTGACTGGGGGCAGCAATTAGTTAGTGTGCTTGCTCCCAAAACAGAATCTTCCTCATCCAAGACCACACGTGACCATTCTCCATGCAGTGTAGAGAATCAGAATCAGAATCAGATTTATTGCCAAGTAAGTTGTCACTTACAAGGAATTTGATCTGGTGTCATTGGTGCGTAAACAACAATAAAAAGAAAAGGAAAAAATACTTGTGTGAGAAGTAAAAAGACACAAATAGGCAAAACTCTGTTCACTGTCAAATAAATATAACATAGTGGAATGGGACTGTGCAGGCATGCAGAAGTACAGTACCTTTCAGTGGAGGGATGATCAATCTGTGCTTTATGCAAGTGGGGGGCCAGGGTAAAAGAATGCCTCTGGCATTATTTATAAGTATAGCTGTGGATGAAAAAAAAACTGTTTTTGTGTCTTGAGGTTTTAGTCCTGATAGACCTCAGGTGTCTGCCAGAAGGGAGGGTGACAAAAAGTATGTGTCCTGGGTGAGAGGGATTGGCCACTATCTTCCTTGCTCACCTCGAGGTCCTGGAAGTGTACAGGTCCTGTAGGGATGGCAGATTTCAGCCGATCACCTTCTCAGCTGTGTGGATGATACTGTTCCTGTCCCTTGCAGTGGCAGCAGTGTACCAGACGGTGATGATGGAGGAGATGGTGGGCTCAATGATGGCAGTGTAGAAGTTCACCGTCATTGTTTTTGGCAGGTTGAACTTCCTTAGCTGCCGCAGAAAGTACATCCTCTGTTGGAATCATCCCCAACTATCTTTCACACTGTAAACAAACTGAACTATGGTACAATATGATCTGGATTGATACCACCTCTTTTGTTCAGGACAAAAATACACTTACTTTGTTTGGACTTTCTGGCCTTTGTGTTTGGTCTGAGATGTGTGGAAGCTGTTCCAGGGAGCGAAAGAATTGTCCAGGGTGGAAGATGTAGGTGAGCTGTACCATTTGGGTTGTGAGGAAGCATTAGCATCGCCATTTGGACACATGGTGCACCTATTTAGGCTTGATCTAGCAGGCAGGTGCCTCAATGTTGAGAACCCCAACATATGGAAAAGGGTGGTTGCCATCCAGATGGTGGATGCAGCGATGCATGCACCTGATGCATACTCCTGCACCTGATCTGTTCTGTCCAGACTATCTTCCAGGACAACTTTTACACCTCTTGAACCAAACACAAAGAACATGAAGTCCAAAAAAAGCCTGGGTGATTGTGAAAGCACTCGAAGTCCAAGAAAATTAAAGTTTAGCTGAAATCAGGAATCTGAAACCTCAGAGATCTGACCTTCCACTGTGCTATTTCTGTGCCAAAATGTCCAAGCTCACAAACTAGCATTTGCATTTTAAAACTTTGGAACCCTGCAGCTCAAACACAGTCAAAAATCCCTTTACACAGTGTTTGTGATGCTGCTCTATAAAGCGTATGCTCCCCTGTGTGTGAAATATTGCATTTTTAAGTGATAAATTGCCACAAAGTGGCCCTTAAATGATATGCAACAGTGCCCAGACTTTACAAAATCATTAATAAAGACCTGTCTTGCTCTGTATGACTCTCATTTTTTGGCTGATGCTTTTGTAGTCGGTTGAATACAAGCTGTCACAAAAAACGTTATTGATGAGTCGAGCCGAGCATCCAGCAGGATCACCGAGGACACAACGGCTTGAGCTGCACCCGGTGTGATGCATATGCAGCATCCAAAGTGATTTAATATCACACCTACTGATATTAATCCCTCAAATGCCACCACTACTGAGACATTTAGCGTGAGTGAGCACATTATGAGGCCATATAAAGGAAGATACAGACCCATTATAAACATATATATATATATATATATATATATATATATATATATATATATATATATATATATAAAACACCGTCTCAACTGAGCAGCAAAAACACTGAATTTAAAAACAGTTATTCACACATCTGCACCACCGAGCATCAAGATGATGAGTTGAAATCATTGGTTGAATCCCTCATTGTGAAATATTGCTGTGAGGGAAGTTTAGTTTTGAAGTTGCACACTGTGGCAATCCATTTGTAGCACAGGTCCCTCACTCTGTGAGATAGAGTGGTTGCAATTCAGTGCAAATGAAATGTTTTTCTTTATGTCTCCTGCAGTCATGCAAATTGTCCTTTCATTTGACATTAATCAGTGCTGATGTCCCTCCTTTTTAGTCCATGTGTCAGTCACCAATTTTGACCTAATCGGTACCACTTAAGGTGATGAAATGACCCTTAGAATCCAGCCTCACTGTACCATGGACTACACAAAAATGTAGTACAGCCATCCAAGGGTGGCAGCTGTAGCCAGCTATTCCAAAAAGGTATAGTTTGGACTATCTATGACTGGATGTTCTGAAGTTATGGGGTAAAAACAGCAAAAATGGTGACAAAGGTCAGTTTCAGTTTGTACAGGGGTCAAAAGTTAAAGTTGCCCAATTTCAGTAAGAAATTATGCAAATTATTGATTGAAATAAAAGGATTAATAGACAGAATAGTTTTTACTGGGTTGAATGTTTGGTCTCCAAAGTAAAGGTCATACAAGGTCAACGTCCATTGGACTCTATGATAAATGACACTTTACCCTGTAACATTATAACTAAGCATGCAAAGTCTTCCTTTTTAAAAGCCTATTAACCCAAATATAATTTGCATCATTTTTTAATGTACTACATTTTTGTGTAGGCCATGGTACACTGAGGCTGGACTCAAAGTGTCATTTCGTCACCTTAAGTGGTACCAAAAACATGCTTGGCCCATGGACTATTTGGAAGGTCATATTGCAAAATGAGAAAGTTTGGAATGGGCACTTATTTGGCCACTTTAGTCCTGAATCTTACATCATACCTCACAAATTTTCATGAGTGAAATGCTAATATAGAACTGGGCGATTCAGATTATGATCAAACAGGAGTTTTGATGATTTTATATCCTGTCCATCTATTTGTCAACAAGTCACATTTAGAGGATTGTCATCATGGATTCTGTTGTTTAAACTGCAGCAACTCTCTGGCATGGGAAAAAAACAACAAAAAAAACTGGTATGCAAAGGATAAGGGTAAGGGTCTGAGCATCTGGGTGCCAGTAGATGGCAGTGTTCTATGCATTCTGACCCCAGTTATATCAGACGGTTGTTTAATCACAACTTGACTTTTGGTTTTTACAAATGGATTTTTTTTTACATATGAATAAAATGGCATATTTTACAAAAGAACATTTATATGTAAATACCAGCACACACGTCATGTCACATTAATGTGTTGGTTTTTACATAGAATGAATGAGTCAACCAATCAGTGTTAGCGGAGGCTCATTTACCCATAATCCCTTTGGCATCTGTCTGTATTTGTTACAAAACTTCAGAATTAGTGCATTATTTAAAATTAAAAGATATGTGTTATATTTTAACTTTGTGCAAATGACATAATTGACATTAATGGAGTTATGCTATCCGGTTAAATTTTTTTTTTATCAAAACCATAAGTCAAAACTGCTTTATTTTCCAAGACCTCTGCCTCACAGGAGCATTGCTGTTTCTTGTTGAAGAATAATGGCTTGTTTTGTGTGTGTGTGTGTGTGTAGAGTTGATCTTAGCTTCTCTCAACTGCTTCACTGCTGCAAAATATGTAATAAACAAGAGCTTCCAGCAGGGTGCACAAAGATATAAGTGCTGACTCACTGTTTGGGTCTGTGGTTGCCTTTGATGTTACCAGAAGTGATTGTCGTGTTAAAATTCAAAATCAGCTTGTTAGTAGTTGTTGCAAGTATACTGGAGACAATACTGAAAGTTATCAGTTAGCTGTAGCTTCTGATAAATTTTTGGGTGGTTTATCGGTTTAGCTTTATAAAAGATAACTTTTCAGTTAGCTGATTGGTTGTTATCGAAGCTAAATTTTTGGTTTGCTATGCCCACCGCTGACATTACTTACTTTAAACAAAATTATCAAAATGCCTTTGTGTTGTGTGAGTGGTAAGGCTGAGGAGTCATAGTGGGCTGATTGAGTAACAGAAGCACAACATTAGAGATCTCTAATTACCTTCTGCTTGTGATGAAACTAGACTACCACATAGTTGGAGAGAAACCACGCCTGACATCTACATGAGTGGAGGTTGGAGTGATCACAGGGATTAATATAGCACTTACTATTCCATGCCACACCCATAATTATTGACCAAATTAGTGAAAGGTGTGTCTGTTAACATTTCCATTATTTTTCCATTATTTATATATACAAGGTCTGTTAGAAAAGTATCGGACCTTTTTATTTTTTTCAAAAACCATATGGATTTGAATCACGTGTGATTGCATCAGACAAGCTTGAACCTTCGTGCGCATGTGTGAGTTTTTTCACGCCTGTCGGTTGCGTCATTCGCCTGTGAGCAGGCTTTGTGTGAGCACTGGTCCACCCTCTCGTCGTTTTTTTATTGCGAATAAATGTCTGAATGATTTGGAGCTTTGCAACGTGAAGGCTTTGTTGATCCGGGACCTCGTCTGACTTTCATAAAAAGGCAGAAGGCGTGGACATCAGCACTTTTTCAGCACATTCCACTGTTACAGGAGTTTTTTTCATGGAAAGAAAAGCGGAAGGACGCACCACGGAGCCGTTCATTACGCGGGACAAAAACACCTCGATGTTGGTCTCACAGGACGGCTTTGAGATGGCTTTCAGATAGATTCCGGTTGCTTTTCAGTCGTGTGATTATCCGATTGTGATTGTGCATAAGCTGCCCCAACATGTCCTGTGAGGCTTCATCACAGCGTTGCTTTGCGCCATGCGGCTCCACCGCAACGCGCGGAATTCCGCTCCTCTTTCCATGACAAAAACTCCTGTAACAGTGGAATGTGCCGTTCATTTCTAAACTGGACGCTGTCTTGATCCGGTATGTCGTCTGACTAGCACAGGAATTGTGAAAAGACGTGGACATCAGCACTTTTTCAGCACATTAAGACAGACGTGCGGAGGAGTTCCGCGCGTCGCGGTGGAGCCGCATGGCGCAAAGCAACGCCGTGATGAAGCCTCACAGGACATGTTGGGGCATGTCCAGCTCATGCACAATCACAGTTGGATAATCACACAACTGAAAAGCAACCGGAATCCATCTGAAAGCCATCTCAAAGCCGTCCTGTGAGACCAACACCGAGGTGGTTTTGTGCCGCGTCATGAATGGCTCTGTGGCGCGTCCCTCCGCTTTTCTTTCCATAAAAAAAACTCCTGTAACAGTGGAATGTGCCGAAAAAGTGCTGATGTCCACGCCTTCTGCCTTTTTGTGAAAGTCAGACGAGGTCCCGGATCAACAAAGCCTTCACATTGGAAATGATCTGGTTGTTTGAGCATGTCGATCGGCGCGCTCTCAGCAGTTGTGGGCCATCCTTAAAGCAGCAGTAACACTCCTTAATCTGTATAATCCCCATAAAACCGTCCTTGAAAGCCATATTAATTTTCCGAACGGTGTCCACCTGGAGGTCTCTCACAGTTTCTGGAAAAAAATTGATGCAGCAAAGCTCCAAATCGTTCAGACATTTATTCCCAATAAAAAACGACGAGAGGGTGGACCAGTGCTCACACAAAGCCTTCTCACAGGCGAATGACGCAACCGACAGGCATGAAAAAACTCACGCATGCGCACAAAGGTTCAAGCTTGTCTGATGCAATCACACGTGATTCAAATCCATATGGTTTTTGAAAAAAATAAAAAGGTCCGATACTTTTCTAACAGACCTCGTATATATATACAGTAGTGTTCAGAATAATAGTAGTGCTGTGTGACTAAAAAGATTAATCCAGGTTTTGAGTATACAATGGCGCCAGGTCAAAAGCTTGGCAGACTCCTTCTGGAAAAGGTGGAGAATGGAGTACCTGGCAATGCTTCAACCACGCAGGAAGTAGACCTCAATGAAGCCTGACCTCCAGGAAGGTGACATTGTTTTGATAAAGGACAGTCAAGCAAAATGAGTGGCCTCTTGGACGAATAGTCAAGGCCATTGCTAGCTTGGACAGCAAAGTTCACAAGGTCATAGTGAAGACTCTTAGTCAAGGGGTACTTAAGGAGTTCCATAGGCCCATTACTGATGTTATATGCCACAAAAGAAAGAGTAAATAGTGGTATAACACATTTATGCCAAGCGGGGAGTGTTCTGACTCCTGTCAATGATTAGAAGAGTTTTGGTTCCCTCTTGTGGTGGTTTGAGTTACTGTGGCTTTAATTACCAGGCAGTCTCAGTGCTCTGACATTGTGTGCAAATGCTCCTCCACAGAGAGTTGGTTGTTTGAGCCTTGGAGCAGAACCAACAGTGAGTTTTGAATGCACTTGGTTATTTTAGTTGCTTAATGGCACTGTGGTGTTCAAGACATTTATTTTAAGTTTAAGTTTAAGTTATAAAGTTTGCCAGTACAGCTAATGCTAAGTTGCTATGCTAATTGTTAGCAAGATGCTAGCTAAGCTGTTAGCTAAGCTGCTATATGACTAATTTGTTTATTGCCAAACCTGTTTCATGTGACTTTCCTGTGTGAGCATAGGATACTGTGAGAAGAGGTTTAGTTTAGGTAACAGTGTGTTATACTTACCTGATTTATAACCTGAAAAGGAAGGAGAAAAATGTTGTTGTGCTGTCAGTGTTTTTGCACATATTTTATTTCGATTGTAATGTTTGTATTTCATTGTGTTACAGTTTTACAAAAAAGAAAGGCACCAGAGGATTTCAGTAAATCATTCAACCTGGAATCAAGCCTGCTGGGTCTTCTTGTTAGCTATCTGTCAAGAAATACAGCTCACGTATTGTCCAGGACAGAATACAAGTAATACGCTAATGATAAACAACCAGAACACAGACTGGCTGAACAAAACCAGAAAGCCCCGTTTACACATAGACAGTAAGAGCTCCCGGAAGCGTCCCGGAAGAGTTTTTGGCCGTCTTAAGGATCACACGCCGTTGTTAACGCCAGCACTAGGGGGCATGGCTTAGTTCCGGCTTTACCGGGAATCGTCAAAAAAATTATTCAACATGTCGAATAATTCCGGGAGCGCTCCCGGAGAATTTGCGTGACCACAGAGACAACGCGAACAACGGCGTTTGATACTTTTTAATCACCGTTTCATCCTGCCCCTTCCTGTAGTGCCGCAGTTTACACCGCCGTAATTGGCGGTCGGCGTTGTATCCCTAATCAACGGCGTGTAAAACGACGATAGAGCCCACATCGGCATCCTCAAGGGCGTTTTAACCGGCGACAGAGGCAGACAAAACGGCGGCGCTAGCAGGCAGTATGCCGTTCTAAACGCCACCTCCCGGTTAACAGCGTTCCAAACGGCCGATAGGCGGCGGTCAATATAAAAACGCTAGCGCACTGCATGCAGGCCTCTCACTCACGGCCAGCTCCAGATATTTTTGCAGAGAAGCTCCAGTATGCCTCCTAAAAGAAAATTGGCAGCGGCAAGGACTTACCAAGAGGTCTGGTTCAGAAGCAGAGGGTAGCCCTGTGGTGGAGACGGAGCAACATGTTGAGGAGGGGAAAAGGAAAGAGAAGAAAAGGCTGATGATCTCCCTCCCTCTGCAGTGACAGGCATGTATTCCTGCTGCTTCAGCCTATTATACTCTGGGGGCGGTGCCTATATGCAAAAGTTCCTGGAGTAACGCAGGATTTGCCTGGATAAATCCAGCGGTACACAGGGCCATTCTCATGCGTGTCTTAACCTGCGATTGTAAAGGATAGAACTGGGTATTAATCCCCATTGCCTGACATGTGCCGGATGCTACGGCGTCAAAACGCCGCTTTATTCGGCGGATTTAGCATCGTTTTATCTGCGTATTTGCGGCTAGTATGGTGGTCAAAATGCCGGCGAAATGCTCCGCCCCTTTCCACCGCGAAAACAGCCGGAACTACCGCGAACTTTGGTCTATGTACTACCCACCGACAAAACATGTCTACATGTTTACATGTGTAAACCATGCTGAACGGAACTGAATCATGGCAAAAGCATGAAAAGTAATAAAGACGCAAAATGGCAAAACAAAACAGAGCAGAGAATAAACAAGTGCCAGAAAATAAAACACGAATAATTCAAGGTTGGGGCAAATGGAGGGCTAAAGAAAGGGGGAAAAATGAAACCACAGTAGGTGGTCTGACAGAGTGACCATTAGGTTCTTGGTCACCTCCCTGACTAAGGCCCTTCTCCCATCTATAGCTCAGTTTAGACGGGCGGCCAGCTCCAGGAAGAGCCTTGGCGGATCCAAACTTCTTCCATTTATGGTTGATGGAGGCCACTGTGCTCATTGGGACCTTCAAAGCAGCAGAAATGTTTCTTTATCCTTCACCAGATTTGTGCCTCAAGACAATCCTTTCTACAGACAATTCCTTTGACTTCATGCTGGGTTTGTGCTCTGACATGCACTGTCAGCTGTGGGACCTAGTGGTGGTTCTATATTGAATTACTCCCAGAACAAGACCCCCTCTGAGCGCCCCCCCCCCCCGAAATTTGCACTAAGATCAATTTTTTATTATAACAATAAGTTGCACCATCTCCTCCCACCTCCAACATTGCCAATAGACAGTGAGGCAATTCTGCACAAAACAGTATGTTAATAGAACTTAAATAAACAAATGTACACGATATGCATAGAAACTGGCAAATTATACAATCTGACTCATCATTCAGATGGGAAAAAAAACATTTTTAACAAAATTATGTTGAGGCAGGTTTAACACAGAGAGAGAGCGAGAGAGAGAGAGAGAGAGAGGGAGAAGGAAAAATGTTCAGTGTTAGTCTCCATGAGTTCAAAAATGATGTGAACAAGAAAGGAAAAAAGAAAACCCAGGAAAGTTTTCACAAGTTTTGTGTATGCCGTTGTGGCCGCAAGCAAGAGTTATACCACCAGTTAACATTAGCCCATCATTTCTGACATGAATACCCGAGAGGTCGGTCTGTGAGTAGAAGCTCCTGTATCAGATTGGTTGTAAAGGGATATTGGCTTGTTTGAAACATTGAGCACCAAATAAGACACGAGAAGATAGATGACACATGTAATTATCCATGATAGTAGCACTAATAATTTGGGTTCTCTCATGATGGCTGCAGATAATTTGAACATGCTAAATGTAACAAAGTACGGCTTATAACTTAAAATTGTTTAATTGCCTTGATTAAGGAGATAGGAGGGGCTTTAAAAAAATACACCTTTGTTTTTTTTCTTATGCACATGTCAGTTCTTATTTATTGATTTTTTTTAATAAATGTGCAAGAATCTCAAAAAAAATTTTTTTCACATTGTCATTATGGGGTATTGTGTGTAGAATTTTGATGAAAAAAATTTCATCCAGTTTGGAATAAATCTGTAACATAGCAAATTGTGGAAAAAGAGAAGCATTCTAAATATTTTCCAGATGCCCATACATTTGTAGACATGTGGAACCCATCTCTATCAAAGCAGACAAAATCCAGATTTGTACATTATGACTCCTTTAATACATATTTCCCAACAAGTCATCCAGATGAAATCATCAAGATTGACATTCAGCTGGATCTGATGAACTGTTGCCTCATCTGCCACATCAATCATCGTACCTTCCAAACTGGATGGCACTGGCAGCACTGCACTGAGAAATGATCAGAAGGAGCTTAGATCTGTCATGTCTGGTGGTTCTTGAACAGTAGCTAAGAAATTTTCTGGCCGGATGAGTGAAATAAATAACTGAGATGTGTATGCAGGTGTGAGACGGAAACATCAGTGCCACGAGGGACTGTTAGCAGAACCAGAACCAGATCTAAGGTTTTATCTTCATAACGTAAGTTTAACAAGTTTTCAGAGGCAATAAACTCATATATACATTACACATTAAGACGCGCATGCACACACACAGGCTCTTGGTCGATGCACTCAGTAAATTAACCTTCTCAACATTTTTTATCAGTTAGACACAATGAGCAACAGATCCGTGTACAGGTACAAACACACACACACACACACACACACACACACACACACACACACACACACACACACACACACACACACACACACACACACACACACACACACACACACACACACACACACACACACACACACACACACACACACACACTACACGTACATGAAAGTGATGAAGTCAGCTTCCATCCCAAACTGTTGACTTTATTTTCCTATTTATTTATTTTCTGTCTGTTGCGATCTGAAGGGAATCTGTACATGTTGAAACCCTAGTGATGTCTATTTGTGCATCTAAATGCACAACAACCCGGCATGTAAAGCAAATAAATAAAGAAATAAACTGGATAGTTTAAAAGCAAATGCAAATTTGGCCCCAAGATGGCACCACAAGCCACGTGACCTTTTTTGGCTTGTATTGACGGGTGGTGGCCAAGTGGTTAATGTGCTTGGTTTCAGTTCAGAAGGCTCCGTGTTCAAATCCCACCTCTGCCACATTTCACCATGTAATGTGGAGTTGCGTCAGGAAGGGCATCCGGCGTAAAACCTGTGCCAATTCAACATGCAGATCCACTTTGGATTTGCTGTGGGGACCCCGAGTACAAACAAGGGAGCAGCCGAAGGGACTTACTATTGATGCTACTCTCTGTATAAAGGGACCCCCTCTCCTTTCCACTTGTCACTGCATTTGTACACTGTCTCAGCAGGCAGGGGCACCTGCAGCTGCATAGGGCGGCGATTTGCCAATTCCCCACACAGTGATATTAGAAATAATAGAAAACCGCTTTGTGGCGCAGTTGTTTTTGTTTGTTTGTTTGTTTGTTTTTCTTAAGTACTCCTGCCAACCACCATGTGTCATGAAAAAAATGCCGCCCCAGGTGGCTGTCCGGTTTGCCTGTGCCAAAAATGACGACTGGTGGAACATTATATGTAGCCAGGTGTGTGCCTTTCCAAATCATATACAATCAACTAAATTTGCCCCAGTTGGACTCCAATTAAGCTGTAGAAACATCTCAAGGATGACCAGTGCAAACAGGAGGCACCTGAGCTCAATTTTGAGCTTCATAGCAAAGGCTGTGGATACTTATGTACATGTCAGTGTTGTGTGGGCCGCTGAAGAGGAGGTACTGCTGGCCCACCACCACCAGATGGCGCCCTGCTTGAAGTGCGGGCTTCAAGCATGAGAGGGCGTCATAGCAACCGGGAGTGACAGCTGTCACTCGTCATCAGCACCAGCTGTCACTCATCCACATCACCACCACCTTAAAGGCCGGACTGCAACTCCACCTCCCCGCCGAGAAATCAGCTACCTTGGAGGTAATTTCTCTGCTACACTTAACTCTGACTTAGAGTCTGAACTTCTTTGCAGCCGTTTTCCTGTGGTGTGCCTTATCTGAGGGATTGGCGTTTGGTGTGATCAGCGACGGCTTCGCTTCACACCCCAACCACACGTCACCCAACGTGTAATTGACTGTAGTTCCAAACTTGTTGTTGTCTGTATTCCGTTGTGCACAATTTACAACATTAAATTGTTACTGTTTGGCTTATCCATTGCCCGTTCTTTTACGCCCCCTGTTGTGGGTCCGTATTCCTACACTTTCACAACAGTCAGTTCAAATTCAAATTTCAAATTCAAATGTATTAATTTATGTAGCGCCAATTCACAACGAACTCGTCTCAAGGCGCTTCACACAACATAAAACAACAACAAAAAAACTGAATTAAAAATTTAAAACACAATAAAAAGATGACCATAAAAGAATACAAGAATAAAAACACATCATAACACTAATGATAAAACAGGGAAAAACAAATGAGTCTTTAAACGTGACTTAAAAGTCTCCACAGTATCAGACTGCCAAATGTGTGCCGGGAGATCATTCCACAGAGCTGGAGCACGGTAGGAGAAAGCTCTGTGACCGGCAGACTTTTTATTCACCCTGGGAACACACAGAAGTCCTGCACCCTGAGAACGCAGGGCCCAAGCCGGTACATAGGGGCTTACCAGGTCAGCCAGATAGGGAGGTGCAAGTCCATGAACAGTTTTATAAACTAATAACAGTACTTTAAAATCCGATCTTGCAGCAACTGGAAGCCAGTGCAGGGACGCCAAAACGGGCATAATGTGGTCAAACTTTCTGCTTTGTGTCAAAAGTCTGGCAGCAGCATTTTGAACCAGTTGAAGACCCCTAATCCTGGACTGCGGTAAGCCAGAAAATAGAGCATTACAATAGTCCAATCTAGAAGACACAAATGCATGAATCAAAGTCTCAGCATCAGCCATAGACAGTTATGGGACGAATCTTCGCTATATTTCGCAAATGGAAGAAAGCAGTCCTCGTAATGTCTCTAATGTGGAGATCAAAGGACAACGTAGGATCAAAAATTGCTCCAAGGTTCCTCACTTTATCCGTATAATGTATAACACATGTAAGCTAAGTGCTAGCTGATCAAATTGATGCAGATACCTCACTGGACCAAGAACCATAACTTCAGTCTTATCAGAATTTAAAAGTAGGAAGTTACTAGACATCCAACTTCTTACTGATACAAGGCAATCTTCCAAAGATTTTATGTGAATGAGATAACCAGCATTTATTGGCATGTACAATTGAGTGTCATCAGCATAGCAATGAAAGGGAATCCCAAACAGCCACAGTATATTCCCAAGGGGTGCTACATAAAGGCAAAAAAGCAGGGGGCCTAAAACGGATCCCTGCAGAACCCCAAACTTCATGTCCCTACGATCAGAGGAGGTGCCATTACACAATACACAGAACAACTGGACAAGTATGACATCAACCATGCAAGAGCAGTTCCAGTAATCCCAAAGTGATTCTCCAGCCTATTGAGTAAAATATGATGATCCACAGTATCAAACGCAGCACTAAGATCCAACAGCACCAAGACTGTAGCGGTATCTGAGTCCATTGCTCGCAAAAGGTCATTCACTACTTTAGTAAGTGCTGTCTCTGTGGAGTGATATTTTCTAAAAGCAGACTGCAGTGGCTCAAAAAGATTATTCTCAGTGAGGTAGTCCACGAGCTGTCACGAAACCACTTTTTCCAGGATTTTAGAACAAAATGATAGATTTGATATTGGTCTATAATTTTTCAATACACTAGGGTCGAGATTGGATTTCTTAAGTAATGGTTTAATCACTGCAGACTTGAAACATTTAGGAACAGATCCAGAAGTTAATGAGAGATTTATAATTTCCAGCACAGTCGAGAGTGGGCCACAGGTCCTTAAACAGTTTTGTTGGTATAGGATCAAATAAAAAGGTTGTGCTTTTAGTAGACATCATGAGCTTCGTCAGTGCGCCTAGCGAGATACCATCAAAATCTGTAAAGCTGGGTAACACCTCAGTTGGCGCATCCACCTCCATAGCAGTATGCGGTGGCTGGACCAAAGCCTGCTGAGATATACTCAACCTAATATCTTCAATTTTCTTCTCAAAATAGTCCAAGAAGTCCTGTGCTGAAAAGGGAGAGTGAATAACAGGTGGCTGTCCATGAATGAGAAATGCTACAGTTTCAAACAAAAACTTTGAATTATGCTTGTTTTTATTGATCAAATCAGAATAACAGGCATGCTTTGTAGCCAGTAGTGCATGCTTATAATCTAAGACAGCATCACGCCATGCAAGGTGGAACACCTCTAATTTAGAACTACGCCATTTCCGTTCCAAACCTCGAGCCTTCTGCCTAAGGTGACGCAAGTAACCATGGAACCAAGGCGACTGCGCCCTGGGAAGGTGTGGCCTTAAAAGAGGAGGCGCAACCTTATCCAGTGTAGCCTTGAGTGCTGAATTCAAGCCATCCGCAGGACTATCCACTGATTGAACATTCTCCAAACCTGAAGCCAAATTTCCGGTAGTCTGGCTCGAGTTCAGTCTTAGTTGAGGGATTAATGCGTCGCCGCAGAGACAGACAAGGCTTTCGGTCCACTAAACGCAGCAACATAAATGCACACCTAATAAATGAGTGGTCAGAGACCACCGAGGCAAGAGGCAAAATGTCAATGTTCATGATAGCAAGGCCACGTGTGAGAACCAAATCAAGGGTATTTCCACTAATGTGCGTTGAATCCTGAATACATTGCTGGAATCCCAATGCATCCACAAGTTCCATAAATGACTTGCAAAGGGGATCAGAGGGCTTATTTATATGAATGTTAAAGTCACCAATAATCAAAATGTTGTCCGCATTAGCTGACAGGCTAGAGATGAACGCATCAAATTCATCTAAGAATTCAGAATATGGGCCAGGAGGCCTATAAACAGTGACAAAATAACATGACTGATTTCCATACTTCTGACCCTGACAATATGTAGCATCATGAGCAGAGCGGAGAGTCAGATGCTCAAACGAATTATATTTATGACCCCCAACAGTCAATAAGGTAAACCTGGATTTATGAATCAAATCAAAATCAAATCAAATCAATTTTATTTATATAGCGCCAAATCACAACAAACAGTTGCCCCAAGGCGCTTTATATTGCAAAGCAAAAGCCATACAATAATTACGGAAAAACCCCAACGGTCAAAACGACCCCCTGTGAGCAAGCACTTGGCGACAGTGGGAAGGAAAAACTCCCTTTTAACAGGAAGAAACCTCCAGCAGAACCAGGCTCAGGGAGGGGCAGTCTTCTGCTGGGACTGGTTGGGGCTGAGGGAGAGAACCAGGAAAAAGACATGCTGTGGAGGGGAGCAGAGATCAATCACTAATGATTAAATGCAGAGTGGTGCATACAGAGCAAAAAGAGAAAGAAATACTCAGTGCATCATGGGAACCCCCCAGCAGTCTAAGTCTATAGCAGCATAACTAAGGGATGGTTCAGGGTCACCTGATCCAGCCCTAACTATAAGCTTTAGCAAAAAGGAAAGTTTTAAGCCTAATTCTAAAAGTAGAGAGGGTGTCTGTCTCCCTGATCTGAATTGGGAGCTGGTTCCACAGGAGAGGAGCCTGAAAGCTGAAGGCTCTGCCTCCCATTCTACTCTTACAAACCCTAGGAACCTCAAGTAAGCCTTCAGTCTGAGAGCGAAGCGCTCTATTGGGGTGATATGGTACTATGAGGTCCCTAAGATAAGATGGGACCTGATTATTCAAAACCTTATAAGTAAGAAGAAGAATTTTAAATTCTATTCTAGAATTAACAGGAAGCCAATGAAGAGAGGCCAATATGGGTGAGATATGCTCTCTCCTTCTAGTCCCTGTCAGTACTCTAGCTGCAGCATTTTGAATTAACTGAAGGCTTTTCAGGGAACTTTTAGGACAACCTGATAATAATGAATTACAATAGTCCAGCCTAGAGGAAATAAATGCATGAATTAGTTTTTCAGCATCACTCTGAGACAAGACCTTTCTAATTTTAGAGATATTGCGCAAATGCAAAAAAGCAGTCCTACATATTTGTTTAATATGCGCATTGAATGACATATCCTGATCAAAAATGACTCCAAGATTTCTCACAGTATTACTAGAGGTCAGGGTAATGCCATCCAGGGTAAGGATCTGGTTAGACACCATGTTTCTAAGATTTGTGGGGCCAAGTACAATAACTTCAGTTTTATCTGAGTTTAAAAGCAGGAAATTAGAGGTCATCCATGTCTTTATGTCTGTAAGACAATCCTGCAGTTTAGCTAATTGGTGTGTGTCCTCTGGCTTCATGGATAGATAAAGCTGGGTATCATCTGCGTAACAATGAAAATTTAAGCAATGCTGTCTAATAATACTGCCTAAGGGAAGCATGTATAAAGTGAATAAAATTGGTCCTAGCACAGAACCTTGTGGAACTCCATAATTAACCTTAGTCTGTGAAGAAGATTCCCATTTACATGAACAAATTGTAATCTATTAGATAAATATGAATCAAACCACCGCAGCGCAGTGCCTTTAATACCTATGGCATGCTCTAATCTCTGTAATAAAATTTTATGGTCAACAGTATCAAAAGCAGCACTGAGGTCTAACAGAACAAGCACAGAAATGAGTCCACTGTCTGAGGCCATAAGAAGATCATTTGTAACCTTCACTAATGCTGTTTCTGTACTATGATGAATTCTAAAACCTGACTGAAACTCTTCAAATAGACCATTCCTCTGCAGATGATCAGTTAGCTGTTTTACAACTACCCTTTCAAGAATTTTTGAGAGAAAAGGAAGGTTGGAGATTGGCCTATAATTAGCTAAGATAGCTGGGTCAAGTGATGGCTTTTTAAGTAATGGTTTAATTACTGCCACCTTAAAAGCCTGTGGTACATAGCCAACTAATAAAGATAGATTGATCATATTTAAGATCGAAGCATTAATTAATGGTAGGGCTTCCTTGAGCAGCCTGGTAGGAATGGGGTCTAATAGACATGTTGATGGTTTGGAGGAAGTAACTAATGAAAATAACTCAGACAGAACAATCTGAGAGAAAGAGTCTAACCAAATACCGGCATCAATGAAAGCAGCCAAAGATAACGATACGTCTTTGGGATGGTTATGAGTAATCTTTTCTCTAATAGTTAAAATTTTATTAGCAAAGAAAGTCATGAAGTCATTACTAGTTAAAGTTAAAGGAATACTCGGCTCAGTAGAGCTCTGATGCTTTGTCAGCCTGGCTACAGTGCTGAAAAGAAACCTGGGGTTGTTCTTATTTTCTTCAATTAGTGATGAGTAGTAAGATGTCCTAGCTTTACGGAGGGCTTTTTTTTTATAGAGCAACAGACTCTTTTTCCAGGCTAAGTGAAGATCTTCTAAATTAGTGAGACGCCATTTCCTCTCCAACTTACGGGTTATCTGCTTTAAGCTGCGAGTTTGTGAGTTATACCACGGAGTCAGGCACTTCTGATTTAAGGCTCTCTTTTTCAGAGGAGCTACAGCATCCAAAGTTGTCTTCAATGAGGATGTAAAACTATTGACGAGATACTCTATCTCACTTACAGAGTTTAGGTAGCTACTCTGCCCTGTGTTGGTATATGGCATTAGAGAACATAAAGAAGGAATCATATCCTTAAACCTAGTTACAGCGCTTTCTGAAAGACTTCTAGTGTAATGAAACTTATTCCCCACTGCTGGGTAGTCCATCAGAGTAAATGTAAATGTTATTAAGAAATGATCAGACAGAAGGGAGTTTTCAGGGAATACTGTTAAGTCTTCAATTTCCATACCATAAGTCAGAACATTATCTAAGATATGATTAAAGTGGTGGGTGGACTCATTTACATTTTGAGCAAAGCCAATTGAGTCTAATAATAGATTAAATGCAGTGTTGAGGCTGTCATTCTCAGCATCTGTGTGGATGTATGAAAGCAACACCCCCGCCTTGCTTTGCACCACGAGACATGTGACCAAATGTGTACCCTGGTGGGCAGGCCTCATTCAGAGGAAGAACAGCTGTGGGTTTGAGCCAGGTTTCACATAACCCAATCATGTCCAAGTGATGATCCATAATTAGATCGTTGATCAACAGGGATTTTGAGGACAGTGATCGGATGTTAATGAGACCCAAACTGAAGACTTCTGTCAGTTTGACAGACTGACATCTTTGAATAGGCCTGAGTAGCTTAAAATCCACTCCATGTTTTCCATCCAGTGCCCGGAGAGTGTCAGAAACCGCTGTCGTCACATCAGGACTACAAGTCTCAGAAGCTGCAGCGCTCTGACGATGTGGGCGCTGAGCGCCAATGCGCTCAGCTGACCAGATAACTGGCACAGCAACCCAGTCTGATGGAATACAGACTTTCTCCGGGAGCCTCTGAGGACGCAGCGATGTTGGTGGAGCAAACAAAGCTCTCTGATAGCGAGAATGTCCTGAGGGACATTGTTGTTGTTCAGTCTCCGTAGCTCAGCTGCAGAGTAGCTTAGCATCGCGCTAGCCGAGGGAGTGACGTGCGGCATCATGCAGTGCAAAAAAGGCACTAAACAATTTAAAATGGTTAAAAATGCACACTGAAGGACCAAGAACCACATCAAGTGCATACCCAAAGAAAAAAAAAAAAAATCACACTCAAAAGCACTAAAAACCATGTTACAAACGAGAAAAACTGGAGAAAAACAAGAGGAGCGTTGAACACACAATGCCAGTCTCACCTTCCCAGTTCTTATCTTTTTTTTTTAATAAATGTGCAAGAATCTCAAAAAAAATTTCACATTGTCATTATGGGGTATTGTGTGTAGAATTTTGAGGAAAAAAATCATTGTTTGGAATAAATCTGTAACATAGCAAATTGTGGAAAAAGAGAAGCATTCTAAATATTTTCCAGATGCCCATACATTTGTAGACATGTGGAACCCATGTCTACTTAACTCTCAAAGCAGACACAATCCAGATTTGCACATTATGACTCCTTTAATTCACCACAACTACAATTTATACATATTTCCTAACAAGTCATCCAGATGAAATCATCAAGATTGACATTCAGATGGATTTGATGAACTGTTTCCTCATCTGCCACACCAATCATCGTACCTTCCAAACTGGATGGCACTGGCAGCATTGCACTGAGAAATGATCAGAAGGAGCTTAGATCTGTCATGTCTGGTGGTTCTTGAACAGTAACTAAGAAATTTTCTGGCCGGATGAGTGAAATAAATAACTGAGATGTGTATGCAGGTGTGAGACGGAAACATCAGTCCCACGAGGGACTGTTAGCAGAACCAAAAGTAGATCTAAGGTTTAGCACTCAGCGGGCCTCATGAAACCTGCTGTGCCATGGTAGCATTTGATGTGTAAAGTAGATAATTGTAAAAAAATAAGACATACTGAGCCTCAGCTCGGGCTCAGGCTGTCAAAGTTTAGATTGTGTACTGTGAAAATTGGTTATTGTCATTTTATGAGCACATCCTTTACCAGGTGACTCAATAAATAATAATTTGCAGTGGAGCAGGTGGCTAATGTCAAAAGGTAATAGGCACTATTTCATGTTTATTCTGACAAGCGCACATCATTTTCCTTGAGGCAGGATCATCAGGTCGCCACAATTCACGCTCTGATATATGGAAGGATGTGTACAGTGATTGCTTATTTAATGATGGAACTCATATTTTAGCATTAAAATGTAATAAAAGCTTAAAAATGATCTTATGGTTGAACATGCAATAGCTGCTGCACTGACTGGAGGTGCTTACCTCAAATGTCAAAGGAATTACAAGTGGAGGTGCAAAGAAATCAAAGTGTGGGGGACTGGCATTGTCAGCAACAATAATAAAAATTCCACTGTTGTGCTGAAGGGAATTTTGGCTTTTTGTCCTAGGCTTTTGAAAAATTTAGGCATTTAGCTTGTAAGTAAAAAGGAAAAAAATCTGCACACTTCAGGTCTGTACAAAATAGCTTTACTGAACCTGCAAGCTTTCAGTCTGTGAGACCTTCATCAGGCAGAGTGCATGTTACAAACAGTGCTTGGAGTTAATACACTTAATTAGTGGCACCTGTAATCAGTGGTGAAGCACTCTGAGTCAGTAGAGCATCATGGGAAATGTAGTGAAAGACATGAAACATACAAACAGAGGAAAAAAAATAAAATAATTCTCATTGTCTCATTGTCATAATTCAGTGAAAACAAATACCCTAGAACCGGTAAAAGTTTTGGAATCAGGGAAATAATCACATGCAATAGGAAAAATGTTATCTATATGTTAACATGCCCATGTGACAAAATTTACATAAACATTGGTAAAACCACCCGCCCTCTAAAACAAAGAATAAGTGAACATAAGAGCTCCATTAGGAGAAAAGATGAAAAATATCCTGTTTCCTGTCATTTTAATGATCTGTCACACCCTCTTTCTTCCCTTAGAGTCCGGGGTATAGAACAAGTAACCCTACATAGAGGGGGTGACGTTGACAGGAAATTATGCCAACGAGAACTCTTGGATATATACCTTAGATGCACTACAACCATCAGGTCTAAACGAGGATTTTGACATGATTGTGTTTATATAATTCTGAAGTATTGATTTAATTTTGAACTGTTTGTGCTTTGTTTTATGATGGCCGATGCCTGATGTGTACACAGCATGGACTTTTTCTTTTTCCTTTTTTCTCTGTTTGTATGTTTCATGTCTTTCACTACATTTCCCATGATGCTCTACTGACTCAGAGTGCTTCACAACTGATTACAGGTGCCACTAATTAAGTGTATTAACTCCAAACACTGTTTGTAACATGCACTCTGCCTGATGAAGGTCTCACAGACCGAAAGCTTGCAGCTTCAGTAAAGCTATTTTGCACAGACCTGAAGTGTGCAGATTTTTTTCCTTTAATACTTAGAAGTCTCTACTAAATCCTGCACCTTTTCAACAGATGAGCGGTGACCCTTCACTACTTTACTAGGCATTTAGCTTGTAAACTGCAGTGAGTGAATAAAATGCTAAATAAATCCATCCTTTCCAGATTGTTAATGTGATAACGCAAAAACAGTAAATGGTATCATCTTGTAAGTCTACAAATTAAAAGAGCACATAATAACATTTAATTGATTAGGAATGGGTTAACTTTGATTCATTAAATTCATCCATAAAGGAACTTTGTTTGGTGTATATAATATTTCATCAGCATGGCTGTCTTTTGCTCAATAATTCCATCTTCTGGACATTTCAAGGTTTTCTGCGGGGAAGAATGTTGCCATCACAGTTTCTGATGTAATTTCAGAGCAGGTGTCGTTAAAGTTTGATGCGTCTTAAGCTTATTTATCAGTGTTCTTTATTTCCAAAGCCTAGGCATGGTGGCTATCAAGAACATGGCTGCTTGTTCAAAACCGGAGTTAATTCCAATGAAACTGAAGTAAATGACCCAGACAAATCACTTCTTCACAGCCGGTGGTGTTCTTAATGCACCAAAACATCAAGACATTGTCGAATGCCTCAAGTGGCAAAAAATTACATATCAAATGAAAATACAGAAAAAAATATGCATTTGTCCCAAGATGGAAACTGTATGATGGGATTAAATACTGTAAAAGGTGTTGACAAGCCATTTCTCTCTTTTTTTTTTTGATTTTTATTGTATTATACACTCAAAAAATGACTCATTGGATGAACTCAGTTCAATTACGTGTAGGATTTCCATCTAATAAATATATGTAGCCCCAACTCAAAAAAGCACATCCATGCAAGGTAATTTCATTTAATTTAGTTGGGACTAATTATATTTATTAGAAGGAAATCTGATCCAATTATTCAGTTTTTTGAGTGTACTGAGTCAGTTTTGTAATTAAACTATGTGTTGAGAAAGTGTAGTGACACGGACTCATGACAGGGGGTGTAAATGAACGGACAATAGATGAGCCAAAAATACAACACTTTACTGTTGTGAAATGTGCACAATGAAATACAGACAAATGCAGAATTTGGATTATAGTCAAATGTACAAAGGTGACGTGTGGCCAGGCTCAAGGATAGGAGACGTCCGTCCAGAGAAGAGCCGGATCCCACACGATTTCCACTGCCACCGAACCCGAAGGATACTGGAGCCGCCAAGTCTGGAGTCCCCAGGTGGCCACCATCTCCGGCTGTCGGATCTGTTACTGCTGGCAGGAAACAAAAGCAGAAAACGAGGTGAGTGTGGAGACACTCAGCAACTCCTCGCACACAGTTCAGATAATGCAGGTGGGAATTACACCTCCACCTCCGCAAATACGAACACAGTCTTTCTACAGATCTGATACAGAAGCTTGTCTTCACGGGTCGGGAAGGGTGCGGCTTGTCCGCAACCAGCTCAGCCTCCAGCTGACACAAGCTACCAGGAACTCCTGTAGAGAATCAGACAACGATTACGTGCGATACGGCACAGATTACGGCTGAGGAAATTACCTCCAATGGTTGGCGATATCTCGGCAGCGGGGTGGAGATGTCGTCCGGCTTTTATGGAGTGGTTGATGATGTGGAGATAGGTGACAGCTGTCATGAGTTTTTGAGTGACAGCTGTCACTCCCGGCTGTTCCCGTGAGGTGGCAGCGCCCTCTCGTGCCTGAAGCCCGCACTTCAGGCAGGGCGCCCTCTGGTGGTGGGCCAGTAGTACCTCCTCTTCAGCAGCCCACACAACAGGACCCCCCCCCCCCCCCCCAACGGGCGCCTCCTGGCGCCCGACCAGGCTTGTCGGGGTGTCGTGTGTAGAATTTGGCCAGGAGTGCCGGGTCCAGGATGAAGCTCCTCTTCACCCAGGAGCGTTCTTCAGGTCCATACCCCTCCCAGTCCACCAAGTACTGGAACCCCCGGCCCTTTCGATGGACGTCCAGGAGCTGGTGCACCATCCAAGCCGGCTCCCCGTCGATGATCCGGGCAGAAGGCGGCGCCGGTCTGGGAGCACAGAGGGGTGAGGTGTGGTGTGGTTTGAGTCTGGAGATGTGGAATACTGGGTGGATCCGCAGTGAAGCTGGGAATTGGAGCTTCACTGCGGCCAGACTGAGGACTTTGGATCTTGAAGGGGCCAATGTACCTGTCCTTCAGTTTCGGGGAGTCCACCTGGAGAGGAATGTCCTTTGTAGATAACCACACCTCCTGCCTGGGCTGGTATGCAGGGGCCAGGGAACGCCGGCGGTCTGCATGGGCCTTAGCCCTCGTCCAGGCCTTCAACAAGGCAGAACAGGCGGTGTGCCACACCCGACGGCATCTTCGCAGGTGGGCCTGGACCGAGGGCACACCGACCTCTCCCTCCACCACGGGAAACAATGGGGGCTGGTACCTCAGACACACCTCAAACGGGGAGAGGCCAGTGGCAGAGGACACCTGGCTGTTATGTGCGTACTCGATCCAGGCCAGATGGTCACTCCAGGCGCAGGGTGCGCAGATGTCACACAGCGGAGGGCCTGTTCAAGTTCCTGGTTGGCCCGCTCTGCCTGTCCATTCGTCTGTGGATGATACCCGGACGAGAGGCTCACGGTGGCCCCCAGTTCTCTGCAGAAACTCCTCCAGACCTGTGAGGAGAACTGAGGACCACGATCCGAGACAACGTCAGTTGGTATCCCATGCAGACGCACGACGTGGTGGACCAGGAGGTCAGCTGTCTCCTGGGCTGTTGGGAGCTTCGGGAGGGCCACGAAGTGGGCCGCCTTGGAGAATCGGTCCACTACCTTGAGGGTTGTCGTCATGCCCTGGGACGGCGGGAGGCCCGTGACAAAGTCCTGGCCGATGTGGGACCAGGGGCGATGAGGCACAGGTAATGGCTGGAGGAGTCCTTGTGCTCTGTGATGATCGGCCTTGCCCCTGGCGCAGATGGTACAGGCCTGGACATAATCCCGGACGTCGGCTTCCATAGACGCGCACCAGAAGCGCTGCCGGACCACTGCCATGGTCCTTTGCAGCTCTGGGTGACAGGAGAGCTTGGAACTGTGACAGAAGTCCAGGACTGCAGCTCTGGTCTCTGGTGGGACGTAGAGCGGTTCTTCGGGCCCATTCCTGGGTCCGGGCTCCGTGCCAGGGCCTCCCGGACGGTCTTCTCCATGTCCCAGGTAAGGGTGGCCACGATAGTGGACTCAGGAATGATGGACTCCAGCGGATCCGACAGCTCCGTTTTGACTTCGTCTTCGTGAACCCGGGACAAGGCGTCCGATCTTTGATTCGTGGTCTTGGGGCAGTAGGTGATCCGGAAGTCAAAACGCCCGAAGAGCAATGACCAGTGGGCTTGCCTGGGGTTCAGCCGCTTGGCGGTCCTGATATACTCCAGGTTCCGATGGTCTGTGAAAACCGTGAATGGTACCGCAGCTCCCTCCAACAGATGTCTCCATTCCTCAAGAGCCTCTTTCACCGCGAGGAGTTCCCGATTGCCCACGTCATAGTTCTGTTCAGCCGGGGTCAACCTGCGTGAAAAATAGGCAAATGGGTGGAGAACCTTGTCGGACTCCCCGCTCTGGGACAGCACGGCTCCTATCCCTGAGTCAGAGGCATCCACTTCAACCACAAACTGGCGGCTAGGATCGGGCTGCACCAGAACTGCTGCAGTCGAAAACCGATGTTTCAACTCCCGAAACGCGGCCTCGCACCGATCCGACCAGGTGAAGGGGACTTTAGAGGAGGTCAGGGCTGTCACGGGACTAACTACCTGACTATAGCCCTTAATGAACCTCCTATAAAAGTTTGCAAAGCCGAGGAACTGTTGCAGCTTCCTACGGCTTGTGGGTTGGGGCCAATCTCTCACCGCTGCAACCTTGGCTGGATCAGGGGCGACGGAGTTGGAGGAGATGATAAACCCCAGGAAGGACAAAGAAGTGCGGTGGAACTTGCACTTCTCGCCCTTCACAAACAGCCGGTTCTCCAACAACCGCTGCAGGACCTGACGTACATGCTGGACATGGGTCTCAGGATCCGGGGAAAAGATGAGTATATCGTCTAGATACACGAAGACGAATCGGTGCAGGAAGTCCCGCAAGACGTCATTTACCAAAGCCTGAAACGTCGCGGGGGCATTAGTGAGGCCGAACGGCATGACCAGGTAATCAAAATGACCTAATGGGGTGTTGAATGCCGTCTTCCACTCGTCTCCCTTCCGGATCCGAACCAGGTGATACGTGTTCCTAAGATCAAGTTTGGTGAAGATTTGAGCTCCATGCAGGGGCGTGAACACTGAATCTAACAGGGGCAGAGGGTATCGGTTGCGAACCGTGATCTCGTTCAGCCCTCTATAATCAATGCATGGACGGAGTCCGCCGTCTTTCTTGCCCACAAAAAAGAAACTGGCACCCATCGTGGAGGTGGAGTTCCAGATCAGCCCGGCAGCTAACGAATCCCGGATGTAGGTCTCCATTGATTCGCGTTCAGGATGTGAGAGGTTGTACAGCCTGCTGGACGGGTACTCAACGCCTGGGATCAAATCAATGGCACAATCGTACGGCCGGTGAGGGGGAAGAGTGAGTGCCAGATCTTTGCTGAAAACGTCAGCAAGATCGTGGTACTCTTCAGGCACCGCCATCAGATTGGGGGGGACTTTAACCTCCTCGTTAGAAATCAAACCGGGGGGAACCGAGGATCCTAAACACTCCCGGTGGCAGGTTTCGCTCCACTGAGCCACAACTCCAGACGGCCAATCAATCCAGGGATTGTGTTTTATCATCCATGGGAAGCCCAAAATTACACGGGAGGTAGAAGGAGTTACATAACACTCTATCTCCTCCCGATGATTCCCAGACACTACCAGAGTTACTGGTTGTGTCTTGTGTGTAATTAAGGGAAGAAGGTGCCATCCAGTGCCCGTACCTTCAGTGGTGAAGCGAGCACCACTAGAGGGAGCCCTACTTCCCTTGTCCATCACTTGTCCAGCAGATTCCCTTCCGACCCCGTGTCCACCAGTGCTGGGGCTTGAAGGGTTAGATCCCCACTCAGGATCGTAACTGGGAGCCATGCAGAAATGCGTGTGTGTCCCACGTGAATTTCCTGGCCCACTCTTAGCCCAGTTTCTAAGAGTGGGCATTGGTGTTTAACCGTTTGGGGCAGTCTCTCTGCTGATGCTCGCTTGAGCCGCAGATAAAGCACTCCCCGTGGGCCAGTCTCCTCTGTCTATTGGAAGCTCTAAATTTAGCCCTGCTCGTGTCCATAGCATCGTCAGCAGGGGGAGCTGTTGTCGCACGGAGCGCTGAGGCTGTGGAGCATGGGGAGGGCAGAACTTTTTCGGACCCGGAAGGGAGAGGGACGGCGCGTGCCTTGCCACGTCTTTTGTCTCGCTCCCGACGGCTTTCTTCTAACCGATTGTCCAATCGTATAACTAGATCGATAAGCCCGTCCAAATCCCGCGGCTCATCCTTAGCCACCAGATGCTCCTTCAGGACCAACGACAGTCCGTTTACAAAGGCGGCACGGAGTGCAGCAGTATTCCAGCCGGACCTCGCAGCCGCGATGCGGAAGTCGACCGCATAGTCGGCTGCACTCCGACACCCCTATCTCATAGACAGCAGCACTGTTGAAGCGGTCTCACCTCTGTTTGGGTGATCAAAAACTGTTCTGAACTCCCTCACAAACCCAGAATATGTCATTAGGAGCCGTGAATTCTGCTCCCAAAGCACCGTAGCCCAGGCGCGTGCCTCACCTCGAAGCAAATTGATCACATAAGCCACCCAGCTGGATTCTGACGCATACATGACAGGACGCTGTGCAAAGACGAGCGAACACTGCATTAAGAAGTCAGCGCACGTCTCCACACAGCCTCCGTACGGTTCCGGGGGATTTATTAATGCTTCAGGGGACGGTGGGGGGGTTCGTTGAACGACCAGTGGAATGTCTGTATTTGGCACCAGGACAGCAGGAGGAGGAGCTGCAGCTGCGCCCTGTGCACGCGCTTCCACCTGAGCGGTGAGAGCCTCCTTCCTACGATTGAGTATGACGTTCTGTTCGGTCATTAAATCTAACCGAGCAGTGAAGGCGGTGAGGATTTGCTGCAACTCACCTACCACGCCTCCTGCTGGCGCCTGTGCACCCTGCTCTTCCATTGGTTGTTCACTCGATGGTTGATGCCCCTCGGAATCCATGACGTTGGCCGAGATATCCTGTTGTGAAAGTGTAGTGACACGGACCCACGACAGGGGGTGTAAATGAACGGACAATAGATGAGCCAAAAATACAACACTTTACTGTTGTGAAATGTGCACAACAAAATACAGACAAATGCAGAATTTGGATTATAGTCAAATGTACAAAGGTGACGTGTGGCCAGGCTCGAGGATAGGAGACGTCCGTCCAGAGAAGAGCCGGATCCCACACGATTTGCACTGCCACCGAACCCGGAGGATACTGGAGCCGCCAAGTCTGGAGTCCCCAGGTGGCCACCATCTCCGGCTGTCGGATCTGGTACTGCTGGCAGGAAACAAAAAACAGAAAACGAGGTGAGTGTGGTGACACTCAGCAACTCCTCGCACACAGTTCAGATAATGCAGGTGGGAATTACACCTCCACCTCCGCAAATACAAACACAGTCTTTCTACAGATCTGATACAGACGCTTGTCTTCACGGGTCAGGAAGGGTGCGGCTTGTCACCCTGTCGTCCGCGACCAGCTCAGCCTCCAGCTGACACAAGCTACCAGGAACTCCTGTATAGAATCAGACAACGATTACGTGCGATACAGCACAGATTACGGCTGAGGAAATTACCTCCAATGGTTGGCGATATCTCGGCAGCGGGGTGGAGATGTCGTCCGGCTTTTATGGAGTGGTTGATGATGTGGAGTTAGGTGACAGCTGTCATGAGTTGATGAGAGACAGCTGTCACTCCCGGCTGTTCCCGTGAGGCGGCAGCGCCCTCTCGTGCCTGAAGCCCACACTTCAGGCAGGGCTCCCTCTGGTGGTGGGCCAGCAGTACCTCCTCTTCAGCGGCCCACACAACACTATGTCTATATTCAGTTATCTTTATTAAATCACAGTAGCTTCTGAATTGGCTTTCTTTAATTACAAATTTACTCTGGACTGAGACCTGTATGAGACCTACAAGACCATGACATGTTGTCAAGTCTCATAAGTCTTAGGTGGTCTCCAGTTTGATCTGTTCTTTGCATTTACCCCAAGCATGTATTTGACTGAATTGTGCGAAATATATGTTTATTTGCGATCAGTGATGCAACCCCATGTAGAGTCAACTGAATGTCTATTATCACCAATAGGCTCAGGTTGGGACCTGTGAGAGTTAACGAGACCAATTATGAGACCTATGTATCTTTTAACCGCTGGCACAACTGCTTGTGTTTGAAACAGTTCAATACACTTGCGCACCTGTAGGAGACCGATGGAGAGTGATGGCGACTAGGATGGATCTTTATTCCGACCATGAAGAGACCCCACTGTGATCAGCCTGCAATGCCGGTGACAGCCAGTGAGAGTGACGGCGAGCAGAGGCCACATCAGTCGTGGACGTGGTGTAAATGTGGTTTTAGGTTGTGGATTATTGGTCATGTGCTTCAAGATAGTACTCAGTTGGCTTTGACGTCTCAAAGTTCTAGATGGGCCTCAAAGTCATATAAGATTATACAGAAAACAAAAAATACAAATGCAACACCTCTGTTTTTGCTCCCATTTTTCATGAGCTGAACTCAAAGATCTAAAACATTTTCTATATGCACAAAAGACCTATTTCTGTCAAATATTGTTCACACATCTCTCTAAATCTGTTAGTGAGCACTTCTCCTTTGTCAAGACAATCCATCCCAGCTCACAGGTGTGGCATATCAAGATGCTGATTAAACTGCATGATTATTGAACAGGTGTGCCTTAGGCTGGCCACAATGAAAGGCCACTCTGAAATGTGCAGTTTTGCTTTATGGGGGGGTTTGGAGGGGGTGTCAGAAAACCACACACTATCTGGTGCGACCACAATTTGCCTCATGCACTGCAACACATCTCCTTCACATAGAGTTGATTAACAGCCAGACTCCATCGAATATGAGAATTTGCCCATTCAAGTTGGTTACGATGATGAACTGCAGTCAGGTCGAAACCCCAATGAGGATGGTGAGCATGCAGATGAGCTTCCCTGAGACAGTTTCTGACAGTTTTTGCAGAAATTCTATGATTCTGAAAACAGATTGCTGGTCTCAGATGATCTTGGAGGTGAACATGCTGGATGTGGGCATCCAGGGCTGGTGTGGTTACATGTGGTCTGCTGTTGTGAGGCTGATTGGATGTACAGCCAAATTCTCTGAAACGCCTTTGGAGATGGCATATGGTAGAGCAATTAACATTCAGTTCATGGGCAACAGCTCTGGTGGATATTCCTGCAGTCAGCATGCCAATTGCACACTCCCTCAAAACTTGCAACATCTGTGGCATGGTGCGGTGTGACAAAACTGGACATTTTACAGTGGCCTTTTATTATGGCCAACCTAAGGCACACCTGTGCAATAATCATGCTGTCTAATCAACATCTTGATATGGTACATACAGGTGTGGCATATCAAGACAATCTAAGACAGGTAGACTATGTCCTGTGTAGGAGATGCCATCTTAAATAAACTGGATGCTGTAAGGCTGTGGTAGGGGAGAGCATAGCTAGACAGAAGTGATGTGTGGGTCAGAGTTTTAACAGTCGCACCCTTGTGACCCATTATGAGAGCCAGTCCACACCACCACAACAGAAAAATATGATTTCTGACCAAAACAACTCAGACTTACAGAAGAAATAAAATGTCAATGTGTTATTTCTCATATATCACAATAATTCTGAGTGCAGAGAGACTTGTGAGATGTAGGATACACTGCTAGACTTGATACTAGATATTACATGCATGTGTGAGAGGGAGAGATGAATAGCAGATGGAAGTAATCACATCTTAGCCTGTTGTATGCCATTTACAGAGCCTGTAATATATCTGTAAATTATTAATTACTTAGGAACGGAACTCTGCTTTGTCATTTTTTTGAACACCTCCACGCCAGTCAGCCTTGTGGACAAGACGGCAGCAAAACCAACTATGGTGCATGTCTTAGAGGCAGTGGTGCTAACAAAAAGACAGGAGGCAAAGTTGGAGATGGCAGAGTTGAGGATGCTGGAATTTTCTTGGGGAGTAATAAATATGGACAGCAATAGGAATGAGCATGTGAGAGGGACAGCTCAGTTAGTCCTGCAGCCATGGAGGTTAACCTTGTTTTGTCTGATATAGGTTTTTTGTGTGTGTGTTGAATATGTATGGTTGGTTCCCTGCGACAGATTGCCGTTCTATCCAGGGTGTACCCCGCCTCATGCCCTATGACTGCTGGCATAGGCTCCAGCCCCCCATGACCCTTAATTGGAGTAAATGGTTGAAGATGAGTGAGTGAGTGAGTATGTCTGGTTGGAATCCCAAGAATAACATTGTGATGAGTGTGGAGCTGTCACCCTTGAGAAGTTTGCATAAAAGTCAAAAATCCAGTATGGCCACCGGTGCAACATGAATATCTGTAAAATATGTTATATCTTTGAAACTGAGAGAGAGAGAGAGAGAGAGAGAGAGAGAGAGAGAGAGAGAGAGAGAGAGAGAGAGAGAGAGAGAGAGAGAGACTTCATCTTGGTCATAGGATTTTAACACTGAGGAACCCATTGGTGACAGTAAGCTTATACTGTATGCCTGCATTGCATCATGCAACATCATGAAAACACACACACACACACACACACACACACACACACACACACACACACACACACACACACACACACACACACACACACACACACACACACACACACACACACACACACACACACACACACACCAATCTGGGTGTTATTCTGGGGATTCCAACCATACACAATAAACCGAGAAAAAAAAACTATGTCAGAGAAAACAGGGTTAAGAAAAATATATGGATTACCTGCCGGACTAAGTGGACTAAGTGCATACGGAGACCTGCATTTAAATCCAACTCATGCTGCCTGTCTTCATGCTTGACCAAACACATTGTCTCAGTCCACTCAGCTGTAAAAATGGGAACCGGTCTTGGCTGTGGAAGTAAATGTGAGCCATCATTAAGAACTTTGAGCATTTGCTTGATAAAAAAGTACAATAGAAATGCAGTCCTTCTTCCTCTTCTTCTTGAGGTAGGACTGTTTGGAGACAAAGTCAGAGAGGTGAGACTAAGGTGGTTTGGATGTGCAGAACAGGGGCCAAGCGTATAAAAGAAGAAGGATGCTGAGCATGGGGAGCTACCAGGAAGGAGAAGAGGGAGGCCAAAGAGGAGGTTTATGGATGTGCTGAGGGAGGACATGCAGGTGGTTGGTGTGACAGAGGAAGTTGCAGATGACAGGGTGAGATGGAGACAGATGATCTGCTGTGGCGACCCCTAACAGGGGCACCTGAAAGAAGAAGGCCTACTCTTGTACTTGCTTCCCCAACCACACCTGAGCTCCAGATGTTGATTGGTTGCTACATTCTTGGCATTGAGTGTGGCCTTTGGTTTATGGCCAGTTTGTCAACTCCCTTTTTGGCTACCTTATAAAACTGTCATATTATATTACCATTTGTGTCTTCTTTAACTTATCACTAACCCTAACCCATCATACTGACACTACCCGTGAAGGTAAACACAATATAAATAGATCAAATAGGAATTTGACAAAAATACCAATAGACCAAGTGTGATGTTTACTTTGGCCTCAGCTGTCACCTTTGATCAGTAACATAAGGATAAAGCAAAAGTCTTTCTGGAATTTGTGTGTGTTGGCTGAAAAATTCTGCTATAAAAATATAAACAGCACTTTGTGCTCAGGAGATTCATACATATGGAACAGAGTTACTGTGAATACAGATTCTGTTCACCTCTCGGGGGATAGAATGCATTTAGGAAAGCACGGTAGATATCGGGAGTCAATACAAGCATGATGTCTCCTTATGCTGGTGCTTTTAAAAGCACTGGATTTACATAGTGTGGAAATCTGTACAGTCCTCTTTTTTTGTGCATTTCATTACCATAAAGACAAATCCATTAATAATTGTATCACTTGAATAGGTTTGTAAGTCTTTTTCAGGCCTTGAGGCACAAGAGACTGGTGCTTATGCCTGGAGACTGTAGCATGAAGCAGATAATAGTCCACGAATCCCCCTGGATTGGACACAAATCTGTTCCTCTTCAAGTCAGTGCTGATCCCTGTTTACAACTGGGTGGAATGTAATGATGTAGATTTCAATTTATTTAGTTGAAATAGCGCCAAATCACAACAAAGCCTCAAGGTGCTTTGCACAAGGTCTAATCTTACCAACCCCCATGAGCAAGCACACAGGTGACAGTGGTAAGGAAAAACTCCCTCTGATAATATTGAGGAAGAAACCTCAAGCAGACCAGACTCAGAGGGGTGACCCTCTGCTTAGACCATTCTAACAGTTACAAGGTTTTTGCAAAGTTTTACAAAACATAACATAACACAACAAAAGAACATGCATTTGATGAGAAGTCCATGCAGGCATCTATTTCACCGGCAGGGGTCATCCAGCAGTGCTCATGCCATTCAGTGAGCCTGTTCCCGCGGCAGAATTCATTCCACGTCTGTTTCAAAAATTATGAAGTGTCTTGACACACTTTATAAAAACAAATTTTGTTTTAGCTTTACAAACTTCGTGTCATTTTAATTTGACTAACGTTGAGAACATCCATTGAGGTAGATTTTATAATGACACAACCTAGTCAGTACTACATTTTTATGTGTACTGCCTAGGAATGATTGATGAATTTGTGCTGAGCAGTTCATATTTCAGATAAAAAAATGTCTTCACCAATATGAAATGTAAAATATATTCATAGGTGATTACAAATCAGTCTCTCGTTGCAAGGCAGGTGCATTAGGGTCCTGTTTCTCTGGGCTGTGACAGTGTACTGAGAGCAATTGCGAGGGAAATCGCTTGATTTCACGCAACGTTTGTTGAGTGGCACGCTTCACTCGTTTGACTTGCGGGGCGTTGCACAGCATCGCACGGCGTTGCACACATTGCACGTGTCATGCCTTGATTTTGGACATTTCAAACTTGACAAGGTGACAAGGGTCCTCACCACACAGTCTTACACATTGCCAGAGCCATCGTGGCATCAGGAAGCCCACGGAATGTAATCTCCATAACTCATAATGTAGGAGAATCATGAGAGAACTTTGTGAGGGTTTGGCAATGGATGAAAGTACATTGTGAGTGATTAGAGACAAAAGTGAGGATCTGACATTCCCTGTGGGAGACAGGCACAAACTGCCCTTTGACCACGACAAAATGGCGGAGATGATCAAAGAGAGACAGTGCTTCTGGAACTGGCCAAGGGAGTCCAGCAGCCACTGCTCATAGCACATAATAGCCACTTGGCTATTATAAAATAGATGTTATAGCCATGCTGAAACAGACTGTTTCTGGATTTGCACCTATATTATTTAATTTGTTATGACATTTATATTATGTCCTTACACGTTTCACAAAAGGTGCACACAACTATTCAAGTAAACTGTTGGAGTACAAAGTTGCCAGAATGTGGGCAAAAGTTTGTTCTGATGCAGCTAAAGTATAAGTTCCAAGCAACATTACAAGAATGTTTTGTTTGCTAGGTTGAACTTATATAGTTAAATTTAATCAACTTAAAATTTTAAGCAGCCCAGACAGTAACTTCAAGTTAAAGCAAAAAGTCTATTATTATTATTATTATTATTATTATTATTATTATTATTATTATTATTATTATTACATTTTCAAACTGTGCATGCACTCAAAAATGGATCTTTGGATTAACTCAATTCAATTATGTACAGGATTTCCATTTAATAAATATATGTAGCCCCAACTCAAATAAAACACATCCATGCAGGATAATGTAATTTAATTTAGTTGGGACATCATATGTTTATTAGGTGGAATCCAATCCAATGAGTCAGTTGTTTGAGTGTTCACTCAAACAACTGACTCATTGGACAAACTCAATTCAATTATGGGCAGGATTTCCATCCAAATTAAATTAAATTATCTTGCATCGATGCAATTTATTTGAGTTGGGGCTACAAATATTTATTAGATGGAAATCCTGCTCATAATTGAATTGAGTTCATCCAATGCATCAGTTTTTTGAGTGTGCAGGTGTCCAAGCACAAACTTGGAATGGAACCACTGTGTATATGTTGGCAGTCTAACTCCTATAACGAATTCCCATCTGCTCTATGTGATAGATACAAACAATTCAATAAACATTCACTGAAAAACTTTAATAAATAAAAGGAACAAAGTTGTAGCTGTTGTATGAAAAACAGATTTCTACCTTCACTTTGGTTCAAAGTCCAGATGAATATGCACCTGCATATAGTTTCCCTCACAGACCATTTCAAAATCTTCCGATGTCAGTAGAACTTGGCCTCTGTCTGAAAGAGCAGCACAAATGTGCCGTGACCCAGGAGATTTACATAATGAAGGGAAAATCCTGTTAGCGGTCGCCTTCAACAATCACATTGTTATTCAAAGGATGCATATGGATGCATCTGTGAAACAGCCAAGCTTCTGCCAAATGCAACACTCAACAGCCAAATGACGCTGAAAGCAAACTGATGTTGGAGCCTCACTGTGATTTTTTTTTTTTTAAGGAAGGACACATATCTGTCAGAATGACACAAGGCAATCACAGATGAAGAGATGGAACATCCGTGTGTTGCCAAAGAACAAGCTCATCAGTAATTCAGAGATCCTGCTGATGAATAATCAAGAGGGTCAAAATGCAAATGAAAGTCAATTTATTGAACGCATTCTGTGTGAGTTTGGACTGCTCCTGTTAGTGGGGGTCATGACAGGGGTGACATCTTCATGCTAGAAAAACAAAAAAGAAAAAAATATCAACAACAAAAACACCAAATTAAAGACAGTGAATAATTAAGAAACTTGACTGTCATTGTAGCAGTTGAGGATCCAGTTCTAATGTGGTGAAGCCATCTGAATGTTAACTGGCAGGTGATGTAGCTTTAACCCAGCAAAGGTTTTAATGTACTGCCAAGCACAGTTATGGCACAGTGGACAGAAAATGTTCTTCTAGCTTCGACATCTGGTTAATACTGCCTGAAGACGTAATAAGCTGTCATGCATTTTTACTCGATGGCCATCAAATATGGCCATCGGGTATTGCAAAGGCTTTGCATCCATCCATCTGTCTGTGCTCAGCATAACTCCATTCCTATTACTGCCAAGGTCTTCAAATTCACAGGGAACATTCTTGGGACACAGACCTTGGACAAGTTCAAAGATGGCTAACCTTGACCTATTTTAAGAGGTCAAAAGGTCATATTCTGTTTCGTATTTTTATGCTCATGCGGCCAAAGGTATTTTAGCATTGTTATTTTTTATTTCATATAAATCTTGATTAAGTTCAGCAAGCCATATTTATTTGTGTAAATCCATCCAAAGTATGCAGAAAGTCTTGAAGCCCTAAAGAGAATCGTCATTGGCACACAAGGTGACACTCAGAATAAACTCACTAATCAAGTAGGTTGGAAAAAAGACATTAGCAGAAGGAAAATATTCTAATTACCAAGTTATAAATATACAGCAGGAATCTTTGGCAATGCCTGCTGGAATGGGATCACTTTAAGATTAGCAGAATTTGGGAAGAAAATGTGTGTTTTGAGTTTAAAAGCAGATAAATCAATGCAAATGAATACAGCTGCCATGAGGGATAAGGATTATTTGAGAAGTATTACCATTTGGGGGGGCACAGCTAACCCAAAAGTAACCTTCAATAACTAGTAATCAGCTAACTGAAAAGTTATCTTTCATAACACTAAACTGATAAACTTCCTAAAAACTTATCAGAAGCTACAGCTAACAGATAACTTCATTCATTCATTCTATGTAAAAACCAACACAAGTGAATCAATGTAACATGTGTTGGTGTTTACAAATAAATGTGCTTTTGTTAAAAAATGTCTTTTTTTCATTTGTATTAGAAAAGAAAGAAGATCCTGCTAGACAGCGCCTAAGCGCACGCGTGATGACATCCCAACTCTATCCAGTTAGAGAGACAAGGTTTCTTTCAATAACAAGAACTTTCAAAAACATTCTCATGTGTGGTTGGAGTTGTGTGGCTATAGGAATCGCCTTTTGAATGCATCAATCACTCCATGCGGCATCATAACAATGAATCAATCAGTCGCTCTGTGCAGTTTTACAAAATTTGATCAGTTAGCGGCTCGGTGTGGTGTCACAATGGATCAATCAGTCGCTCTGTGAGGCGTCATAACATCTGATCGGTTAGCGGCTCTGTGCGGCATCATAACATCCGATTGGTTAGTGGCTCAGTGCAGTGTCACAACGGATCAGTCAGTTGCTCCGTGAGGTGTCATAACATCCGATCGGTTAGCAGCTCGGTGCAGTGTCACAAGGGATCAATCAGTCGCTCCATGAGGCGTCATAACTTCCGATCGTTTAGTGGCTTTGTGCAGTGTCACAACGGATCAATCAGTCGCTCCATGAGGCGTCATAACATCCAATCGGTTAGCGACTCCGTATGGCATCATAACATCTGATCAGTTAACATCTTGGTGCGGTGTTATAGCGGGTCAATCAGTCGCTTCGTGAGGCGTCATAACATGTGATTGGTTAGCGGCTCTGTGTGGTGTCACAACAGATCAATCAGTCACCCTGTGATGCCTCATAACAACAGATCTGTTAAGCCTGGTCCACATGGCAAGATAATTAGGCCGATATCAGACCCGATCTTCCCCTTCCGACAATCTTAAGGATGCCCCGACAATCGTGATGACACTAAATATAATCTCATCAGATATTCCTGCCGTGTGTGATGTGTTAAGAGCGCGCTGATTGGTTAGCGACTGTTACCGTGTGATGTGTTAAGAGTGCTCTGATCTGCTCGGAAGGACGTGAGGAGCTAAATGTGACCTGGGAATGTTTGTGAATGAACTTTGTTTGTGTGTGTTGTTTTGTACCAGGTGGCTCCACACCACACACTGTACAACTAACCTGTGGTCCTGTGGTGATAGGTAGATGCCAGTGTTCTATGCATTTGGACTCCGGTTATATCACATGGCCTGAATCACAATTTAACAGACTATTCGGCTTTGCAAATGCTTTTTTTTTACACAAATGAAAAAAATACATTACACTACATTAATGTAGTTATTCTATCTGGAATAATTTGATTTATAAATCAAAACCATAAGTCAAACCTGCTTCTCAATTCAAGACCTCTGCCTCATCACTGGACCACTGTATGGAGTTAAGGAATAAGGATTTTTTTTTTTTGTGGCAGTTTGTTAGCCAGGCCCTTTCTACTGGGGGCAGAGGTGAGCTCAGGTCCTCTTATCTACCTCACTGCTGCAAAAATGCATAGCAGACAGGAACACAAGGGATTATAAATGTTTTTCAAGTTACTTGCTATGTATATATATATATATATATATATATATATATATATATATATATATATATATATATATATATATATATATATACGAGGTATGTCCAAAAAGTAACAGACCTTTTTATTTTTTTCAAAAACTATATGGATTTGAATCATGTGCACTTGCATCAGCCAAGCTTGAACCTTCATGCGCATGCGTGAGTTTTTTCACGCCTGTTGGTTGCGTCATTCGCTCACTCACTTTGAGTGAGCACTGGTCCAGCCCCCTCGTCGGATTTTCATTGTCAGGGAAATGGCTGAGCGACTGCCGCTTTGCTCCATGAAAATTTTTTCAGAAACTGTGTGAGACAACCAGGTGGAAACCGGAAGATTCAGACGGCTTTCGGTGGCTTTTCAGTCGAGTGAGTATCCGAGAAATTGTGTAACAGCTTGGCATGCCACAACATGTCCTGTGAGACTTCCAACACGGAGGTGTTTGTTGCGCGCCATGAGCGGCTCTGTCCCGATGCGCGAATTCCTCCGCCCGTCTTTCATTACAAAATCTCCTGTAACAGTTTAATGTGCCACCAAAGTGCTGATGTGCACATTTTCTGCGATTTCTCTGGTAGTCACACGACGTGCTGGATCAACACAGCCTTCACTTTGGAAATGATCTGGTCATTTCAGCCTGTCGATGGCCGCTCGGAGCGCGGCGCGCCCTCCGCCGATATGGGCCGTCTTTAATCCGGTTGTAATGGTCCTTAATCTGTGTGACGCCGATAGAATCTTCACCGAAAGCCATCTGAATTTTCCGAATGGTTTCCACCTGGCTGTTTCACACAGTTTCTGAAAAAAATTTTCATGGAGCAAAGCGGGAGTCACTCAGCCATTTCCCTGACAATGAAAATCTGACGAGGGGGCTGGACCAGTGCTCACTCAAAGCCTGCCCACAGGTGAATGACGCAACCGACAGGCATGAAAAAACTCACGCATGTGCACGAAGGTTCAAGCTTGGCTGATGCAAGCGCACATGATTCAAATCCATATAGTTTTTGAAAAAAATAAAAAGGTCCGTTACTTTTTGGACAGACCTCGTATATATACATGTTAGTGGTCTAACAGTTATCAAGACTAAATTTATCAGAAGGTAATTGGTCCGATGATGGTTTTAAAACTTATCTGAAAGGGTAATCCGCTAACAAAAACATTAGTTTGATAATTATCGGTTATCGGATTAACTGAACAGTGCCCACCACTGAGTATTACAATAAGAGTAATGATGTCTGTTACAGTGACAAGACATCACATTAATTACATTTTAATAGGCAAGCTGAACTGACATGATGAACACCATCAAACCAATCCAGAAAACCCAGAAGGAAGTTAGCCAACTACCAGAGGTACAGAAGGGCATCATGAGACACAGGTCCTGGATGGATAAGAAAATACAATGGGATGTCCATAATTGATGCCCTGGAAACTGCCAAACAAAGGCTCACAGCTCTGGCTACTCAGATGAAGAGATACACCAGAGAAGCAGAGACCAAGAAAATAAATGGCCTGTTGTCCAATGACCCATCCAGGGTGTACTCCCAGCTGAAAGGGAAAAATGGTAATACAGATCCCCCCCAGAACTGAGACTGAGCAATACTGGAAGAACATCTGGGAGAAAAAGGCATCACACAACACCAAGGCCAAGTGGCTGTTGGACCCAAGAGCACACCACAGCCATCTCCCAGAACAAGAACCAGTCAGCATCACAAAGACAGACATTCAATGAGTCTCATTTAAGAGCTGGACAGCACCAGGGCCTGATATGATCCACACCTACTGGCTTAAGAAGCTAACAGCATTCCATGTGGCCCTGGCAATACAAAAGGGTGGGCTACAAATGGCAGGTACTCACCTAGACGAGTTAACACAGGGCAGGACAATCCTGATCATGAAGGACCCCCACACGAGTATGACACTCAAACTTCTGGCCAATTACCTGCCTCTCCACAACATGGAAGCTCCTATCAGGCATCATAGCAACCATGTTGAGTAGGCACATGTGTCTACACATGAGTACAGCTCAGAAGGGCATTGGAAACAACACCAGAGGGTCAAAGCACCAGCCGCTGCTTGACTGAACAGTACACCTGGACTCAATGACCAGGCAGACCAACCTGAGCACAGCCTGGATTGATTACAGGAAGGCCTATGACTCAATGCCTCACACATGGTTGCTGGAGTACTTGGCACCATACATGGCTAACAGTGCACTGATAACCTTCATCAGGAACTCAGTTGGACTGTGGAAGATGTCACTGGAGGCCACCTCCAAAGCAATTGGTCACCATCAAGTGTGGACTATACCAAGGCGATGCACTGTTCCTGCTGCTGTTCTACATAGGCCTCAACCCCCTCAACTCATCACATAGCGTGGTTACAGATATTGATTCAGGAATGGAGTAACGATCAGCCACCTCCTGTACATGGATGACATCAAGCTGTATGCCAAGACTGAGCGAGACATTGACTCACTGATCCACCTCACCGGGATCTACAGTGAGGATATTAGGATGTCATTCAGATTGGATAAGTGTGGCCGAATGGTGGCAAAGAGAGGGAAGGTTATCTGGACTGAGGGGGTGGATTTGCCAGAAAACAGGATAGTGAATATAGAGGACAGCTACAAGTACCTGGGAATCCCACAACTCAATGGGAACCATGATGAAGATGTAAGAAGGTCAGCTACAGCCAAATACCTCCAGAAGGTAAGACAGGTGTTGAGAAGTAAATGGTAAATGGACTGCATTTATATAGCGCTTTTCCATCTGCATCAGACGCTCAAAGCGCTTTACAATTATGCCTCACATTCACCCCGATGTCAGGGTGCTGCCATACAAGGCGCTCACTACACACCGGGAGCAATAGGAGATTAAAGGCCTTGCCCAAGGGCCCTTAGTGATTTTCCAGTCAGGTGGGGATTTGAACCCATGATCTTCTGGACTCAAGCCCAACACCTTAACCACTAGACCATCGCCTCCCCTGAGAAGTCAGCTCAGTGGCACAAATAATATCTGAGCCATCAATACATACACCCTACATGCAGTGGTGGGCACAGTTCCGCTAATCCGCTAACCACTAATTATCGAAAATAATGTTTTCGTCATCAGATTAGCTTTTCAGATAACTTTGGAAACCATTATCAGACCAATTATCTTCCAATATGTTTTGGTCCAATAATTTTTAGACTACTAACATTTTTGCAGACATAATAAACAGAGCTTAACAGTTACAAAATTTATGTCTAAAATCAGTTGAATACCTACCTGTTAAATATTTTGTAGTAGATGCACAGTTCTGGTGGCCAAGTAGTTAATGCGCTTGGTTTCAGTTCAGAAGGCTCCGGGTTCAAATCCCACCCCTGCCACATTTCTCCACGTAATGTGGATGTGCATCAGGAAGGGCATCCAGCATAAAACCTGTGCCAATTCAACATGCAGATCCACCTTGGATTGCTGTGGCGACCCCGAGTGCAAAACAAGGGAGCAGCCGAAAGGACTTACAGATGCACAGTTCTAGCCTCTACAAAGAGAGAAGAGCTCTCTCAGAGAAGAGCTGGTTCTAGAAGAAACCACTCTATCTTCTGCAAGCAAAGGAGAACTGGTCACAAAAAATAATAAAGCTCATTTCTTTCTTTTAATATCACCCAAGTCATCCAGAGGCATACAGTTTTAACTTATGGTTCAAAATTTCACCAAACTAATTTCGGACAAGTTATTTAAATTAACATCACGTCTGAAGTTTTATAAAGTGAAAATATCAGATATGTTTTAGTTTAAAGTAATGCACTAATTTTGAAGGTTTTAGTGTGGACATGCTGTGCCCAGTGCATTATGGGTAATTACATTCACAACAGAAGTAAGTACATTCATGACAGAAGAAATGCATTTGAAACGCTCTGATCAGGCTCCACATGGACAACAGCATTAAACTCTTTGTATATTGTGCCTAAAACTCTTGTGAATGTATTCTCTGGGTTTATAGATGTTGTTAATGTGTTTGTTGTATGTAAAAATGCCAGAAGAAGCCCAGGTTCCTTCTCCGTTATTTTCAATTGGAATCATTGCAATCGATTCCTTTTTGCTGTTTAACGTCTTGCTTATGTCAAACACTATCTGTCGTCTTTGTTCCAGAGTAATATATATAAGATGTCTGAAATTCAGTTCGCGTTTATTAAATTCCACGCATCTTAAATGTAGCAGACATGGATTATCTGGAATTTTGTTTTGGTAAATTTTCACAGTCTCTACTGTCATCTACTGGCCAGGAGTGTTCATGGCAGTATTCGCCCTAAGTACTGAGTGTCTGGGCACCAGTCGATGGCAGTGTTCTATTTATTTTGACACCGGTTATATCAGACAGTTTTCTAATTACAACTTGGCTTTGTTTTCCAAATGCCTTTTTTTTTTTACAAATAAAAAAAAAATGGCATATTTTACAAAAGCACATTTATATGTAAACACCAACACACACATCATATTAATGTGTTGGTTTTTATATAGAATGAATGAGTCAACCAATCATTGTTAGCGGAGGCACATTTTACCCATAATCCCTTTGGCATCTGTGCTTGTTACAAAACTTCAGAATTAGTGCATTATTTAACATTAAAAGATATATGTTATATTTTAACTTTGTAGAAATGACAGAATTGACATTAATTGAGTTATTCTATCTGTATTAATTTTATTTATAACTCAAAACCTTAAGTCAGTACTGCTTTATTTTCTAAGACCTCCACCTCACGACAACACTGTTATTGAGTAGAGAGTTGAGCTTTGCTGCTCCTCTGAACAGCTTCTCTGTGGAAAGCTATGTAGTAAACAGGAGCTTTCAGCGAATCTGTGGTTGCTTTAAATGGTACCAGAAGCGAGCATGGTGTTAAAACTCAAAATAATGTTGTTAGTAGTTGCAAGTGTACTGGAGACAATACTGGCAGTTATCGGTTAGCTGTAGCTTCTGATAAATTTTTGGGTGGTTTATCAGTTCAGCTTTATAAAAGATAACTTTTCAGTTTGCTGATTGTCTGTTATCGAAGCTTACTTTTTGGTTAGTTGTGCACACCACTGCCTACATGTTATCAGATACCCAATTGGGATAATAATTTGGACACAGGAAGTGATAGATGACACTGATGTCAAGACACAAAAATGTGTCACAATGCACAGAGGTTTCCATCCAAAGTCCAGTACCCCGAGGCTCTATGAGCAACGCAAGGAGGGAGGGTGAGGAGGATGAGGAATGTCAAAGCCACAATCCAGGATGAAACAAGGAGCATCCATGAATACATCAGAAAGATGGCCCCTTAAGATCAGGTGCTACAAGAATGCCTCAGACAGCTGAACAGACAGTGATAAGTAACAGGAGGAGGAGATATAATGGAAGACCAAACCCCTCCATGAGATGCACCATTGACAGAGGAAGTGGCTGATATCAAGAAGACCTACTCGTGGCTAGAAAAGCCTGGCTTAAAGGACAGCATGGAGGCTCTGATCGTGGCAGCACAAGAACAAGCCCTAACCACCCAACCTGATCTCACTGCAAGTCGTGATTCAGCAGCATGAAATATACGTGAATCTACTTGTGATATTGTGACAAAAATCACCTCATTTTCATCACGGCAGTACAAATTCATTCTAATTCATTCTGTGATGGCTGCACGAAATTAAAAGTGAAGTGGAGGGGGGGGGTCGGGGTGGTTATGGTTAAGGTGGGGGGAAAGAGTAAGATTAGGTTATAGTTAAGGTTAGTTTTGGGGGGTAGGAGTAGGGTTAGAGATAGTGAGTAAAAAAATAAAAACCCGTAACAAAAATTTGACTCATTTCATCATGGGAGCACACACAAAAACAAACAAACAAACAAAAAAAAGTGACACTGGGCTGAAGCACCAGATCCATAGAGGCAGGAGTCTACCACAACTGAGAGCACCCAAGTTGCAGGCTGTGCAATTGTGCCTCAGAGACAGTCCAGCACATAGTAGCAGAATGCAAGATGCAAGCTGAGATGGCATACACTAAGAGGCACAACCAAGTGTCGGAAATTGTGTATAGGAACATCTGTGCCGCATACGGATTACAAATCCTCAAAACCCAATGGGAGATGGCACCAAGGGTGGTTGAGAAGCACAGTCCCCTGTGGGACTTCAAATTCCAGATAGACAAGCAGCTGCTGGCCAACCAACCAGACATATTGGTGATTGACAAGGGAAAGAAAACTGCAGTGATCGATGTGGCAATCCCAGCTGACAGCAACATCAGAAAGAAAGAGCACGAGAAAATCGAGACATACCAAGGGCTGAAGGAGCAACTGGAACAGATGTGGAAGGTAGACGACACAGTGGTCCCTGTGGAAATAGGAGCACTAGGAGCTGTAACCCCCAAATTTGAAGAGTGGCTCCAGCAGATTCTGGGGACAACATCAGAGGTCTCTGTCCAGATTGTGCAGTCCTAGAAACAGTTATGATATTGTGCAGAAGCCTCAAATTCCCAGACCTCTGTTTGAGGATGCAAGCTTGAGAAACTTACATGTCACCTTCCCCGGGGGATGAGTATAATATTGCCACTTGACATACATTTTTGCATCCAACACCTAGTGGTGGGCACAGTTCCGATAACCAATAATTATCAAAGATAATGTTTTCATTATCGGTTTATCTTTTCAGATAACTTTGAAAACCATTATCGGACTAATTATCTTCTGATAAATTTTTGTCTGATAATTTTTAGACCATTAACGTGGTAAACAAAGCTGAACAGCTACAAATACTTATAAAATTTATAATCAGTTGAGCACCTATCTGTTAAATGTTTTGTAGCAGATGTGTAGTTCTACCCTCTGCAAACAGAGAAGAGCTACTTCTAGAAGAAACTACTCTATCCTCTGCAGGCAAAGAACTTTCACCAAAAAACTCATTTTTTTTAACCCCTTACTGATATGTGGGCAGTATCACCCAAGTCATCCAGAGGCATACATTTTTAACTTATGGTTCAAATTTTAACCAATTTTGGACAAGTTATTTAAATTAACGTCACATCTGAAGTTTTATAAAGTGAAAACATCAGATATATGTTTTAATTTTAAAGTAATGCGCTAATTTTTAAGGTTTTAGTGTGGACATGCTGTGTCCAGGTGCATTATGGGTAGGATAGGGGAATCTCAGTATTTTCACGACATGAGAAATGCATTTGAGACACTCTGATCAGGCTCCACGGACAACAGTATTAAACTCTAGTGCCTAAAACTCTTGTGAATATATTCTCTGGGTTTATAGACATTGTGTTTGCGTTTGTTAAATTCCACACATCCTAAATGTAGCAGACACAGATTATCTGAAATTTTGTTTTGGCAAGTTTTCAAGGTCTCTACTGCCATCTACTGGCCAGTAGTGTTCATGGCACTATTCGCCCTGAAGCTGGGCTGATATTTTCAATCACTGTACTCGGTTCCAACTCAAACTGCACCACAGAACCACATGGTGTAAAAGTTCAGAGTGCACGAATTATGTTCTCACACACATTGTACATTCAAAAACCACACGTCAGACTCATGTTTCCAGAAGCAAAACGTACAGAAAATTTTTCAAACTTAATTTACAAAAACTCTCAATGGGAGACATCAAAGTAAAAAAACAAAACAAAAAAACATTACAAGACAGGTCTGCGGTGTTTGCACAGGCACGGTGCGAGAGGTTGGAATATCAAACAGGTTTGATTTTCATCTGACCATATGATCGGCGATCAGGAGGTGGTCGTGAGATGTTAAATGTAGCTCGTTACTCCATGTATACTAAATGATGCAGGAAGCACAATTAACCTGAAACTCGGTGTAATCCAAAATATTCTCGCATGAATGAAAAATCAGATGAAAAAGGGCCAAAACTCGCACTGGCACCAGTAGGTCATGGCAGTGTGCTATTTATTTTGACACCGGTTATAGCAGATGGTTATCTAATTAGAACTTGGCTTTTTTTTTTTTTGAAAATGCCTTGTTTTTTACAAATAAAAAAATGGCATATTTTACAAAAGCACATTTATCTGTAAACACCAACACACAACACAACACCTCACATTAACGTGTTGGTTTACATAGAATGAATGGGTCAACAATTGAGTGTTAGCGGAGGCACATTTTACCCAGAATGCCATCTGTCTGTGTTTGTTACAAAACTTCAGAATTAGTGCATTATTCAACATTAAAAGATATATGTGATATCTTAACTTTGCACAAATGACAGAATTGACATTAATGGTGTTATTCTATCAGTATTCATTTTCTTTACACCAAACCAGGTCAGCATTACTTTATTTTCCAAGACCTCGCCTGATGGCAGCATTGTGATTGAGTAGAGAGTTGAGCTTTGTGGCTTCTCTCAGCTGCGTTTCTGCTGGGAGTCATGTAGTATACTGGAGCTTCCAGCAGGGGGCAGGACCCTCAAAGACAGAAATGCTGATTTATTGTTTGGGTCTTTTGTCACCTTTGATGCTTCCAGAAGCGATTGTGGTGTTAAATCTCAAAATCAGCTTGTTAGTAGTTCTAAGTGTACCGGAGACAATACTGGAATTTATTGGTTATCTGTAACTTCCGATACATTTTTGGGTGGTTTATCGTTTTAGCTTTTTCAAAGGTAACTTTTCAGTTATGTGATTATCTGTTATCGAAGTTAATTTTTTGGTTATCTGTGCCCACCACTGCCAACACCCATGTCCTCTAAATCATGATAACACTTCTACTTATGCTTGTGGTTTCTTATTTTTTTTTAGACACAATTAGACACATAAGAAAGTTATGTTATTTGGTCAAATTGTGATCAAGTGTAACAGATGTACACATTTAAATGATCTAAATAGAACAGAACCTTTTTTTCAGTGTATAAAAAGTGTAAACACTCTTGGAAAAATACACCTCACCTTGCTGCAGCACAGCTGTACCTCAGGGAGGTTTGGGGCCACTGACCTCTGTGCTGTCACCAGAAATAGTTTGGCTTGCATTCACTTTCTCGATAACACAGCTCTGTACACAGTTTATGTGGATGGAAGCTTGTTTATCTGATTGGCTGATATTTTATTCAGACTACCACACACTCATACCTCATTTCTTTGCACCTGGCATTGTGTTGGTATTTCTTATTGCTAAACACCAGTGTTAGCTCGGCCACACTCCGAATATTTTTATATCTGACTTTTACAGCTTATTATACTTTGCTGTGTTCACTGATTTTCCCCAAGCTGACTTCCTGTGCAGAGGTATGGAATAATTGCAATAATTCAATATATGTCCAAAACATTATTAGAATAGTAAATAATGTAAGATATAATGACAATACAAATATTTTGTTTTATTGTGTTTCATGATCTAGTTTAATTCAAGATTGCATTAATAATGTATGAAGAAAGTATGGTGCTTGCTGAGTAATTTACACACATTCTCAAATAAGACGTGATTTATGAAGAGTCTGTAAAATGGAAAAAAAGCAATTTATTCATACCACACCAAAGAATAGACCTATGACAATTTGTGAGGTTTAAAAAAATAGCTAGGATTTAATGTGTAAAGTACTATAAAAGAATAATTTAACAAGACTGTCTGATCTGCTGACATAGAAAAGCTTTTTGTCTGCACTGTGTCTCCTTTATACTGTGGCATTTATGTATGGATGTGAATTTATCTGTGATTGTGTAGTTAGCTGAAGATGTGTATGCATGCTTGATGGGAGTAGGTGCGATGGTCAGTGATTAAATGTCTTGACCGATATATATATCCTTACTCATTCGCCAGAATGGGAGGGTGCTTTGGGTCCAATGTCCATTCGTCCATCCATCCATTTTCTTCCGCTTTATCCGGAGTTGGGTCATGGGGGCAGCAGCTCAAGCAAAGCTGCCCAGACCTCCCGATCCACACACACCTCCCCCAGCTCCTCCGGGGGAACCCCGAGGTGTTCCCAAGCCAGACGAGAGATGTAGTCTCTCCAGCATGTCCTGGGTCTTCCCTGGGGCCTCCTCCCGATGGGACATGCCCAGAACACCTCTATAGCGAGGCGTCCAGGGGGCATCCGAAAAAGATGCCCGAGCCACTTCAGCTGGCTCCTTTCGACATGGAGGAGCAGTGGCTCGACTCTGAGCTCCTTCCGAGTGACCGAGCTCCTCACCCTATCTCTAAGGGAGCGCCCAGCTACCCTGCAGAGGAAACTGATCTCGGCCGCTTGTACTCGCGATCTCGTTCTTTCAGTTATGAGCCAAATCTCATGACCTTAGTTGAGGGTCGGAACGTAGATCGATCGGTAAATTGAGAGCTTTGCCCCCCCCACTCAGCTCTCTTTTCACCATGACAGTCCAATACAGCGACCGCATCACTGCAGACACTGCACCGATCCATCTGTCGATCTCACGCTCCATCTGTCCCTTGCTCGTGAACAAGACCCCACGATACTTAAACTCCTCCACTTGAGGCAAGGACACTCCACCGACCTGAAGAGGGCAAGGCACCTTTTTCCAGTCGACAACCATGGCCTCGGATTTGGAGGTGCTGGTTTTCATCCCGGGCGCTTCACACTCGGCTGCAAACCACCTCTGTGCACACTGAAGGTCTTGATTTGACGAAGCCAACAGAAGCACATCATCCACAAATAGCAGAAATGAGATTCTGTGGTTCCCAAACCAGACCCCCTCTACACCCTGGCTGTGCCTAGAAATTCTGTCCATAAAGATAATGAACAGAACCGGTGACAAAGGGCAGCCCTGGCGGAGGCCAACGTGCACTGGATACAGGTTTGACTTACTGCCGGCAATGCAAACCAAGTTCCTGCTGCGATCGTACAGGGACCAGATAGCCCTTAGCAAAGGACCCCGGACCCCATACTCTCGGAGCACCCCCCACAGGGTGCCCCGAGGGACACGGTCGAACGCCTTCTCCAGATCCACAAAGCACATGTGGACTGGTTGGGCAAACTCCCATGAACCCTTGAGCACCCGATGGAGTGTGTAGAGCTGGTCCAGTGTGCCATGACCAGAACAAAAACCACACTGCTCTTCCTGAATCCAAGGTTCGACTATCGGTCGAATTCTCCTCTCCAGTACTCTAGAATAGGCTTTACCGGGGAGGCTGAGGAGTGTGATTCCCCTATAGTTGGGACACACCCTCCGGTCCCCCTTCTTAAACAGAGGGACCATCACCCCGGTCTGCCAACCCAGAGGCACTGTCCATGACCGGCACGCGATGTTGCAGAGGCGTGTCAACCAAGACAGTCCCACAACATCCAGAGACTTAAGGTACTCAGGACAGATTTCATCCACCCCAGGATCCTTGCCACCTGGGGCTTTCGAACCACCTCGGTGACTTCGGCCTTGGTAATGGATGAGTCCGCCTCTGAGTCCGCAGTCTCTGCTTCCTATTCGGAAGACATGACGATGGAATTGAGGAGATCCTCGATGTATTCCTTCCACCGCCCAACAACATCCCCAGTCATGGTGAACAGCACCCCACCCGCACTGTAGACAATGCTGGTGGAGAGCTGCTTCCGCCTCCTGAGGCGTCGGAGGGTTTACCAGAATTTCTTTGACGCCGACTGATGGTCCTCCTCCATGGCCTCCCCGAACGCCTCTGCGACCACACGGGCTGCAGCACGCTTGGCGTGCCGGTACCTGCTGCCTTTGGGGTCCCACTTACCAACAAAGACAAGTAGGACTCCTTCTTCAGCTTGACGGCATCCCTTACTTCTGGCGTGCACCACCGGGTTCGGGGACTGCCACTGTGACAGGCACCAGAGACCTTGTGACCACAGCTACAAGCGGCCACATCGACAATGGAGGTGAGAACATGGTCCACTCGATTCCATGTCTCCAACCTCCCCCAGGATCTTGGAGAACCTCTCCCGAAGGTGGGACTTGAAGACCTTGCTGACACAGAGTTCCGCCAGTCATTTCCAGCAGACCCTCACAATATGTTTGGGTCTGCCAGGTCCGACCGGCTTCTTCCCCTCCCAGTGGATCCAACTCACCACCAGGTGGTGGTCGGTCAGCAGCTCAGCCCCTCTCTTCACCCGAGTGTCCGAGACACGTAGCCGAAGGTCAGATGATATGACTACAAAGTCACGGCTTTCTGTGACTTTTCAGTTGTGTGACTATCTGAGAAATTGTGGAAGAGGTGGGCATGTCACAGCATGTCCTCTGAGACTTCAATACAGAGGCACGTTTGCTCCGCCGTTAGCAGCAGCATGGCCAAATCTTCTGTCACAGTGGAATGTAACGAAAAAGTGCTGATGTCCACCTCTTCCGCAATTTCTCGGACAGTCACACGACGGTCCCGCATCACCACAGCGTTCACTTTGGAATGATCTGGTCATTTCAGCATGTTGATGGCCAACCGGAGCATGGCTCGCTGTCCACCGTTGTGCGGACATCTTTAAACCGATTGTACCGCTCCTTAATCTGTGTGATGTCCCAAGCATCGTCATCGAAAGCTGTCTGAATCTTCCGAATGGTTTCCACCTGGCTGTCGCCCAGTTTCTGGCAAAATTTGATGCGGCACTGCTCCAGTCGTTCCGTCTTTTTCCTTGAAATGAAAATACGCCGAGAGCACTGCACATGTCCTCACACAAAGGCTGCTTACCAGAAAATTATGCAAGCATCAGGCGTGAAAACGTTCACACATGCGCACGAAGGTTCAAGGTTTCCTCATGCAAGCACACGTGATTCAAATCCATCAGGTTTTTGCAAAAAAAAAAAAAAAAAGTCTGATAGTTTTCTAACAGACCTTGTATATATATACAGACCCCGCACCTTTTTAAGCATTTTTATTTATTTGCCTCTTACATGCCTGGAAAAGGTCCTTGCCATCTAACCATGTCCTTTAGGTCCTTCAGACCTTTTTCAGTAAAATGGTTGTTGGAAGCATTAGCATGACTATTTTTCAAATTAATTCCAATTTATTTTCATTTATATAGCACCAAATCATAACAGAGTTGGCTCAAGGTGCTTCACACAAGTAAGGTCTAACCTTACTACCCTCCAGAGCAACAGTGGTAAAGGAAAAACTCCCTCTGAGAAAGAAACCTCAAGCAGACCAGACCCAAAGGGGTGACCCTCTGCTTGGGCCATGCTGCATACATAAATTACAGAACAGATTAAAACCTTTCAGCTTCTGGTGGGGCGGACAGGGGTCAAAATTAAAAGATGCTCCAATCATATAGAAAACTACACCACATTATTTGCCTGATCATAATACCAATACCAAAAAACCACTGATACAAAAAAAGGTTTAGTTTGGACTATTTGTGACTGAATGTTATGGAGTTATGAGGTAAATGCAGCAAGAATGGTGACAAAGGTCAGTTTCAGTTTGTACAGGGGTCAAAAGTTAAAGTTGCCCCATTAATTTAGCTCCAGCTGTATTTGTGCTGAATTTGATGCTTGTATCACCATTTGAAGGATTGTTTCAGTTATCTGCTGCACTAACAAGCCAATAGAGCATGAAAAAGCTGTTGTCTGTTCGCTTGTGTATATAAGGCAACCCAAATTAAAGGAGAAATGCTGCTTTTAACAACCTCGACCTCATTTCTGGCATAAAATACCGTCGTTTACTCACCAATATAAGTTTGGTGCGATTAGAAGTCCATAGTTCAAACGACGTGGTCAGTTCAAATCTGAAGCAAACATTTTTCTTCTTCTACTAAGGTGGGTTAGAACTTTTTGTGGTACACAGCACAAACTACTGGACAGGAGGAACCTAGCAGTCAATGTGACACTAATTTGAAAATGTCCAATCAGATTTTAGGGGAGTCCAGTGAAACCCTGGCCTCAGCTCTAGCTCCACCCATGCCAGGAAGTGTTCAGCATTTCCTGTTTCACTGTGACTGATAAATTGGCACTTCCTGTTTGAGTATAGCTTGCCACTAAGTTCCCGCGAGATTCCATGGGATCTCGTCTGTCAATCTAGGAAGTGTTTGACATTTGAACATTTCCTGTTTTACTGTGGATTTGAATTTTGGCACTTCCTGTTTAGGATGCCCTGTATCATGAGTGAGCTGTGCGCCGCTGCACAACGCTTTGCTCATATTATCCTGCTATTATCCATGTGAATAGTTGTTCTGGACATTCCCCCAACAGTATCCAGTAACAGCTCTATAAATAATAATGAACAAAATAATAAATGAATAATAACAAAGCCTTCTTTTCCACTGAGGAAAAAAAATACATCAGGAAGGAAAGTGTGAACAAGGGCACTCACCCTTGCAACATCCAATATTTTATTTAATTTTTGTTCATAGGCCAAGTTTGTATTTTGTTCCAACATATAATTTTAATGAGTCCTTCATAATGATTTCTAAATAAGGGTTGATCATTTCTAGAAAAGGTCTGCAAAACAGTGTTTTGCCTCAATTACTTTGCCTTAATTATGTCTTACCTCAGCTGTTATCTCTGAGGCTTGCAATATATTGGATGTGTCCAACTAAATTTAAAAAAGTCTGACCAAAGCTCATAGTTGATCACCAAAGGTGGAGTCTTTTTTAACGTCAATTTTGGATTAATGGCTTCCTTCTTGGTTCACACCTTTTGAGGTCATGGTGATAGAGTGTGTTCTTAAAGGTGGATGATATTGCATTTGTATTTGATGCCTCCAGCTCCTTCATCAGGTTATGTGAAATTCTTTTACTCTGAGTTAATTCTGGCCCAGTTGTCATTGATGTAAAGCCTGCATGGTCCCATGTTCTTGTATGTTTGTCTTACTGACAGGACAGTTGTTCAATGTGCTAAAAATGTATTCGAGCTTGGCTAAGACAGAAGAATCTGACGTGTGGAAATCCAAATTTTATTCTGGATAAGTTCCATCCTCAGATAGGGGACAGATAAACGGGAGCTCCACACCACCACAACCATCCCCAAAGAAAGAAAGAGAGCAGAATCAGTCAGCTGGAACTGACAGCTCACAAAACACTCTTGTCAGCAGTAAAATATCAGAATAACAGAGAGGATACTCACGTGGTCACTGGCAGCTAGCCCTTTGCTTCACTGACAGACCCAGAATTTAGATATACTGTGACTGAGATTTGCCCCATTGTTAACTTGCCTCCGGCGTCTTTATGGTAGAATTAGAACACCATGAGCTGCACATGTGTTTCTTCATGTGTAAAATGTGCCAAATCCCAATGCAGGGATCCTACTGTATCAGCCACACGTTGAGGTACCAAGGGGATCTGAAAGCAAAGGAAAACTTTTAGACTCTTCTGAATGATTAATTGCCATACGTTTGGGCATATTACCCTAATTTTGGCGTCCCTTCACTGGCTTCCTGTCCATGCGAAGTCAGATTTTAAGGTTTTGTGATTAACATGCAAAATCCATCATGGACTTGCACCTCACTATCTGGATGATCTAATTAAATCTTATGTACTGACCAACAGGACTGTATGTTCCAAAGGTTAAAAAGAAGGCAGCAGGCCACAGAGCTTTCTCTTACCGTGCAACTGTCTTGTGAAAGAATTTGCCTGCTGACATGAAAAAGTCAGATTCTCTGGAGTCATTCATATCCAGACTAAGGACCCATCTGTTTTCACTTTTGTATGACTAACATATTTGTGCTTTATTGAATAATTTTTTCCTCTCCAGAATTTTGTTATTAAATTGCATTGATAGGCCTAATAAAACTTGAATTTTGATGAATAGTTTATGCCATGCTTTTGCCTGAATATTTTCGTCATGTTTAGTGCTCAGTTTGTGCAGAAATGCACTCCAAAACTGGAGTTTCTCTTTCATTTCCATTTCTCTTCTCTCTCACCAGAGCAATTGCAAGGAAAAAACACGTCTTCACCTTTGTCATTGGTGAAACGCATGACTGAAACCAATCAAAAATGGTCACCACCAGCCCACATATTTGGTTGCTGAGATAATTGTGCATGGCACAGAGAGAGAGGGAAATGTGCAGCCAGACGGAAATGTGGAGAGAGAGGGAAACCCACACCCACAGGGAAACATGGAAAGAGAGGGAAATGGGTAGCCAGAGGGAAACGTGGAGAGAAGGGAGATGGGTAGGCAGAAGGAAACGTGGAAACATGCACCCATAGAGTCAGGATTTTGACAATGAAGAGGATGATCCCTCTCTTGTTTTGGGAGAGAACAAGGAAGCAGTAGATGACGAAGCAGCACCAAGACTATTGTGTTCTCAAGGAATTAGGGAAGTACAAATGGACTGACATTGAGATGAAAGAGCTTTACAAGTTTTTTGGTCTTCTGATATACATGTCATTAGTGTTACTGCAGAGAGCACGAGAGAGTATCATATTGTTGTATGACACAATGGGAACTGAAAACAGATTCAAAATGTAATGAGGTGGGCTTAAAGAGAAAAAAAAAAAGATAAAGCATTTATTGAAATGGTCCTGATGATGTGGATGAGGTGGAGACCAGGAGGCGAAGACACTGGAGGACAGGCTGCAGGTGCAGGAAGCCAGGTGAGCCAGTGAAGGATGTGGCAGCTGCGGACTGCAAGAGAGGAAAAAAAAACAAACAAAACAAAAAAAACACATGATGAGCAAACACAGAGTAAACCAAACTCTTAGAGAAAATGCAAAGATACTGAAACAAAGAAAAATGTGAGGTCAGGTTACCGCTTCTATAGAAGCAAAGATATGGCAGCATCCTCCCATTCAGCCATGGCTTAAATAGGACACTGCTAATTGATGCAGGTGTGCTGCAGCCACAGATGTAGACAATCAGCTCCACTGGCAGAAAAACACAGAAGGGAGGGAGAGGCAACACAACCAAGCCAGAGTGATTCCCCAAACAACAACACATAATCCTGTGCCCGTTAGCCCAGATGCTGGCCAAAAAGCCACCAAAAGCAGACTGAGGTGCCAGTGCTACTTCCGGGAGGACAGCAGGAGGAGTGACAGATGCTGGAAGTGTCTTGTGTTGGACAGGAATTATTTTTGTGAGTGGCACAAAAAAAAACAAAAAAACAAACAAAAAAAATATGTGGCATCTTATTGTGACATCTGAGTGCTTTGGGAATAGTTGTACAAAAATGCCTGAAGCATTTCCTGCATTTGAATGTAAATAGTTGTATATAACTTGGTTGTTTGCTACATTTGTACATATGTTTTTTGAAATGTTGAGTACAATTTATATTTGCATTCTAAGTTATAAAAAGGCGCTTCACATGAGTAAGCTCAAATCTGATCTGGTGTCGTTTCACTACCACTTACCACTTTGTGGCCTGTTGACTTCTTTTTAACCTGAGGGACACATAGCATTTCATTAACACTATGTACAGTCTAAATCTATATCCAGAAATTACTAGGCCTTCAAGAATAACTTCACATTCAGCTACTCTCATTGATAATATACTTACAATTGATATCAATCCAAAGTGGCTTATTAATTAATGATATTAGTGACCATTTACCAATTTTTATAGTAACTGATCTGAAGTTCAATAAAAAATGTACTGAGAAAATACAATATTGCAAGCGCCTGCAATCTGAAGAAGCTATCACTGCCTTAAAAATTATTTACTTTTACAGGACTGGAATCCTATTTACGAGAAGCAAGATGCAAATTTAGCATATTCAGAATTTGAAACATATTTCTCAATATATACAACTAAAATTGTCTAATTATACAGTATAATAAAAATAATAAGTATAAAGCTAACCCATGGATAACAAAACGTCTTCAAAAGGGTTGCAAGAAGCAAAATATTCTACACAGAGAATTCATTAAAAGTAAATCAAGAGAGGCAGAGATTAAATATAAGGACTATAAAAATAAACTAACAACTATTATGCGGAACTGTAAACAATCATACTTTGGAAAAATAGTAAATGATAATAAAAACAATATAAAGGAAACACGGAAAATACTGAATAGTATTATAGCAAATAAACCCAAATCAAACAACTATCTGACATACTTTACTTATAACAACAAAGATGAATATAACATGGGCCAAGTAGTGAATAGTTTCAATAAAATTTTGCTAATGTTGGGCCAGATCTGACAGCTAAAATCCCACACAGTCCATGGGAAAATCAGCAATTAATCACCAGAAATCCGCACACAATGTTTCTCAGCCCAGTAGATGAAAGGGAAATTATTAACATAGTTAGGACATGTAAAAGTAAAAAGTCAGGTGAGGTACATATGTCCTTAGTAAAGCGAATAATTACTGAAATTGCCATTATCATATATTTTTAATAAATCATTTCAAATTAGAATTGTTCCTAACAGTATGAAAGTGGCAAAAGTGATACCTTTATTCAAATCTGGTAGCAAGCATCATTTTACTAACTACAGGCCTGTGTCTCTATTATAATTTTCAAAGATACTGGAAAAAACTTTACAACAGCAGACTGGATAAATTTATAGAATGACACAACTTGCTTGATGAAAGTCAATATGGTTTTAGAGCGAAACTGTCCACTACACTGGCATTGCACAATTCCATAGAAGAGATCAATAAACATGTGGACCAAAGGGTAATAGTAGCAGGTTTATTTATTGACCTAAGAAAGGCTTTTGACACAATTGATCACAATATATTATTTCAAAAGTTGGAACTGGGTGATGGGGAGGTGATGGTCCAGTGGTTAAGGTGTTGGGCTTGAGTCCAGAAGATCATGGGTTCAAATCCCCACCTGACTGGAAAAACACCAAGGGCCCTTGGGCAAGGCCGTTAATCCCCTATTGCTCCCGGTGTGTAGTGAGCACCTTGTATGGTAGCACCCTGACATTGGGGTGAATGTGAGGCATAACTGTAAAGCGCTTTGAGCGTCTGATGCAGATGGAAAAGCGCTATATAAATGCAGTCCATTTACCATTTACCATTTAACTGTATGGGATCAGAGGTGTTGCTCTGAGTTGGATTAAAAGCTACTTACAAAACCGGAAGCAGTTTGTTAAACTCGGGGACTACTGTTCTTCATGTCTGGACATCATTTGTGGGCTTCCACAGGTTTCTGTGTTGGGCCCAAAATTATTTATTTTATACATCAACAAGTTATGTAAAGTTTCAGATCTGTTTAAAGCAGTTCTCTTTGCAGATGACACAAACCTGTTTTGCTCGGGGGAAAATCTGCAACAATTATTATCTGATTTAGGAACTGAAATGATAAAGTTAAAGAGATGGTTTGATATTAACAAATTATCATTAATAATTAATTAATCATCAATTTGTCTAAAACTAAATTAATGTTATTTGGAAATTATAAAAAAAGACATACAAATTCAGTTAAATATACATGGGGTAAACATAGAATTTGCCAAAGAGAATAAGTTCTTAGGTGTCATTATTGATGAACAAATTAAGTGGAAAGCTCATATTCAGCATATTCAAATGAAGGTATCAAAGAGTATTGCAGTATTAAATAAAGCAAAGCATGTTCTTGATGGAAGAGGACTACAACTTTATATTGTTCATTGGTTGCACCCCACCTGACTTACTGTGCTGAAGTTTGGGGCAACAATTATAAAACTGCATTGCAACCATTATTCATTCTTCAAAAAAGAGCATTAAGGACAATTCATAATGCAGGTTATCGTGACCACACCAACCCATTGTTCATTAAATCTCAAATATTAAAACTTCATAATATGATTTTGTTCAAGACTGTTCAATTAATGTACAAAGTGAAAAATAAACAAGTGCCATTTAGAATTCAAGAATATTTTACTGAGAGAGAGGGAAGATATAATATACGGGGCTTGTGTCATTTTAAAATTGCTGGTGCTGTTTTTCATTGTCAATCCATTTTCTTTTTCACTGTCAATCCATCTTCTTTTCGTTTCGTAGGTTTTCTTTGTTGTTGTTTTGGACTATGTGTGTGCTGAATAAAGTCATTCATTCATTCATTCATTCAAATGTCATTCAAAAGCAAAAACTTAAAGTCAGATCTCGCAGTGACAGGAAACCAATGAAAGAGGCCAAAATCGCAGTGATATGGTCAAACTTTCTGCATCTAGTTCTGAATCAGTTAGAGACCTCTAATGCTGAGAAGGATGTTGCAATAGTCCAGTTTGATGGAAGAAAACAGTCTGAGTGATTTCTCTGATGTGTAAATTGAAGGACAGCATGGGATCGAAGATCACCCTAAAGTGCCTCACTTTATCGCTGTGATGTTTAACACACAAATAGGTTTAATGTCAGCTGTTCAAACTGACATATATGGCTTACAGGACCAGTGACCATCATCTCAGTCTCTGTCCAGATTTAACTGCTGAAAGTTGCTAGACATCTATCTGGCTGAAGCCAGGCAATTGTGCTTGACCTTACCTACAGTTATCAGTGTGTACAACTGAGAATCAGTCTAACAGTGAAAGGTAATCCCATAATGATGCAGTATCTGCCCAAGAGGTCCCATATAAAGGACGAAAAGCAAGGGCCTAAGACAGACCCTTGTTGAACCCTGTACATCATGGGAACAAGATCTAAAGTGACATTATTGTACTGAACACAATGAAAGCAACTGGTTAAATAGGATGTCAACCATGCAAAGGCTTGTCCAGTGATCTAAAAGTGATTCACAAGCCCATCCAGTATTACATGATGATCCAGTTTGTCAAAAGCAGAGCTGAGATAAAACAGTAATAGTACAGTCGTGGCGTCTACATCCGCTCAAAGCAGAAGGTAATTCAATACTTTAGTAAGTGCCATTTCTGTGGAATGGTGCATTCTAAATGCAGACTGGATTGGCTCAAAAATAATATTTTTGGTAAGGTGGCCCACAAGCTGCTGTGAAACTACTTTTTCATGGATTTCATAGGAAAAGGATAGGTAGGTTCCATTTCACTCTATAGTTTTTTGAAAACCAGGGTCAAACTTTGATTTTCTAAGAATTGGTTTAATCACTGCATATTTAAAACATTTAGGAAGAGAACCCATGGTTAATGACAGGTTAATAATTTCCAACACAGTAGGCCCAAGTATAGCACACAGGTCAAAGAGACAGGTTGTGTTTTTAGTGGAAGTTAAGTTTTGGCAGCACACCTAGCAGAATAATATCAAATTCCATAAGTCTCAGCATCCTATCAGAGATAACATCCACATCGGTAGCAGAATGCAGTGGTGGGACTAAGGCATGCTGGGATATATTTGACCTACAGTCATATATTTTCTCTTCAAAGCAATCTAAGAAACCCTGAGCAGTAAATAGAGAGTGGCTTACAGGTGGCTGTGCTTTAATAAGTGTAGCCACAGTGTCAAACAAGAACTTTCAATTTTGCTTGCTTTTATTAATCAAATCAGATAAGTAGGCCTGGTTTGTAGCCAACAGTCCAGAACAGCATTGCACCATGTGAAGTGGAAGATATTTAGTTTTGAACTTTAACATTTGTGCTTAAGATTTCTTGACATATGCTTGTGGCCACGTAGACAGTCACTGAACCATGGCAATTGTGTTTTTGGCCGGGGGTAATTTTATGATAGATGGAGCAGTTGTGTCTAGTAGGCTGGTGAGTGCTAAATTTAGACTGTCCACAAGCTATCTATTGATTGATCATGTCCAGAAAATGTCTGGTTCCAAGTTAATTTGTAGTTGAGGAATTGATGTGATGGCGAGATGATGAATAAGTCCCAGTAGACAGGGTAGTGAAACTGCAAACTTAATAAATGAGTTATCTGAAACCACTGACATAAGGGAAACAATGTGAATACTTCAAACAGTAATACCACAAGCAAGGTGTACTTGAATACTTGAAACCGGAAAAACAGTGTAAGCTGTTTCTGCTAATGTGGTTCAATCCATCAATGCATTGCTAAAGTCCTAGCATATCTATAGGCTAATGTCCAAAAAACATTTGCAAAGGAGATCAGAAAGCTTATTTACACAGAAAATCACCAGCAATGAGAATGTTATCAGCACAAGTTGCCAAGTCAGAGATAAACTCACCAAATTCATCTAAGAATTTGGAATATGGGCCAGGAGGCCGAAAAAACAGTGAAGAAGTACCATGTTTTTTTGTTGGGTTTTTTTTGTTTTGTTTTTTGTTTTGTTTTTTCCTCTTATTGTGACTGTGCATGGCAGCTTGAACAGAGCAGAGTGCCAAATGTTCAAATGAGCTGTATTTGGGATGCCCCAAGAACCATTAAGCTAAACCCAGATTCATGAATTAAAGCAATGGCTCTGTCCTGCTTTGTGTTGTGATGGTCATGACTAAATGTGTACACCAGTGGGCAGGCTTCATTTAAGGGCAGAAAGACACTAGGTTTCAATCAGGTTTCACATTAACCAATCATGTTTAAGTGATGTTCCATAATTTGATCATTTATCTGCAGTGATATTGAGGGTATATTGAGGGTATGAAACCGAGGCAAAGAACTTCACTAGATTTGGCATTTTGATCATTGCTAATTGGAGGTGGTTCTGGCCTAATGTATGTCACTACCTCTGTTTAGCGTCTGAGACCTGATGGGTTGCACAGAGCGGCATGGCTGCCAGCAGCACTTAATGCAAGTAATTCCGTGAAAATCGGGAATCTTCCATGCTGTTTGAAGAGGCATTCATCTTGGTGTATGTAAATGTGATGTAATGAAGAAAAACTGAAATAAGTCCATTTTGTAACTATTATTGTACAATAAATTTATATGGAGGCAGAAGGGTGGGTTAGTGGTTAGCACTGTTGCCTCACAGCAAGAAGTTTGTGATCACATCACACCTGGTTTTTTCTGTGTGAAGTTTGCATCTTCTCCGATGTTTATGTGGGATCCCTCCAGGTGTGCCAGCTTCCTCCCACTTCCAAAGACATGCAGGTTACGTGAACAGAACACTTCAAATTGACCTTAGGTGTGCATGCGAGTGTCAATGTTTGCATGTCTCTATGACTCCCTGGGAATGAGAATGAATGAATAAGTAAAATTTGTGTGGAAATGAAGCAGGAATGGTAACTAATTTAAGCCAAGGTGTGTAAAATGAGGTAAAAAAAAAAAAAATGAGGTGGGCTTCATAGATAATTGGCAAAGCTTCTGGGGAAAACCTGGTCTTGTTAGGAGAGATAGCATCCATCCCACTTTGGATGGAGCAGCTCTCATTTCTAGAAATCTGGCCAATTTTCTTAAATCCTCCAAACCGTGACTATCCAGGGTTGGGACCAGGAAGCAGAGTTGTAGTCTTACACACCTCTTTGCAGCTTCTCTCCCCCTGCCATCCCCTCATTACCCCATCCCCGTAGAGACGGTGCCTGCTCCCAGACCACCAACAACCAGTAAAAATCTATTTAAGCATAAAAATTCAAAAAGAAAAAATAATATAGCACCTTCAACTGCACCACAGACTAAAACAGTTAAATGTGGTCTATTAAACATTAGATCTCTCTCTTCTAAGTCCCTGTTAGTAAATTATATAATAATGGATCAACATATTGATTTATTCTGCCTTACAGAAACCTGGTTACAGCAGGATGAATATGTTAGTTTAAATGAGTCAACACCCCAGAGTCACAGTAACTGCTAGAATGCTCGTAGCACGGGCCGAGGTGGAGGATTAGCAGCAATCTTCCACTCCAGCTTATTAATTAATCAAAAACCCAGACAGAGCTTTAATTCATTTGAAAGCTTGTCTCTTAGTCTTGTCCATCCAAATTGGAAGTCCCAAAACCCAGTTTTATTTGTTATTATCTATCGTCCTCCTGGTCGTTACTGTGAGTTTCTCTGTGAATTTTCGGACCTTTTGTCTGACTTAGTGCTTAGCTCAGATAAGATAATTATAGTGGGCGATTTTAACATCCACACAGATGCTGAGAATGACAGCCTCAACACTGCATTTAATCTATTGTTAGACTCGATTGGCTTTGCTCAAAATGTAAATGAGTCCACCCACCACTTTAATCATACCTTAGATCTTGTTCTGACTTATGGTATGGAAATTGAAGACTTAACAGTATTCCCTGAAAACCCCCTTCTGGCTGATCATTTCTTAATAACATTTACATTTACTCTGATGGACTACCCAGCAGTGGGGAATAAGTTTCATTACAGTAGAAGTCTTTCAGAAAGCGCTGTAACTAGGTTTAAGGATATGAGTCCTTCTTTATGTTCTCCAATGCCATATACCAACACAGGGCAGAGTAGCTACCTAAACTCTGTGAGTGAGATAGATTATCTCGTCAATAGTTTTATATCCTCATTGAGGACAACTTTGGACGCTGTAGCTCCTCTGAAAAAGAGAGCCTTAAATCAGAAGTGCCTGACTCCGTGGTATAACTCACAAACTCGCAGCTTAAAGCAGATAACCCATAACTTGGAGAGGAAATGGCGTCTCACTAATTTAGAAGATCTTCACTTAGCCTGGAAAAAGACTCTGTTGCTCTATAAAAAAGCCCTCCGTAAAGCTAGGACATTGTCGCGGCTCGTCTTTTTGGTCTTCTCAGGATGTCGTCTTTTAGATAACACAAACTAATTGCAAGTGATATGCTAGAAAGAGGACACAACACTTTAGAATAATTCAGCCTTAAGCAAGATAAAATGCACAGAGTTTTTAAGTTTATTTAAGCCTTCGACACAAAGCTTAGACAAACTGAGTCCTCTAGAGAGACTGAATATGACAACCGCGCTCGTCTATTTATTGGAGACCCGCGGGCATCGCTCCTCCTTCGACTTTTATTTATTTCATTCCCAAGACATGGTTTTCTATTGGAAGCGTCCTCTAGTGAACCCTAAGCAGGTGTTAGGCCATTATTTCAATGTGACAAACGCTCCCATTAAAACATGAAGGATTTACAACTGATTTTTTTAAAAGACCTTCAGCCACAGGTGCAGCTGGCCTGAGGCCCCCTCCGCACGTGGCCTCAGCCACACGTGCAGCTGGCCTGAGGCCCCCGCACGTGGCCTGCGGGAAAGCACCTAAAAGGCCTTGGAAAGCCCCTGACAGACTAAATGACTAATAGAGCCCTTTTTTTGGGTTGAACACCTGCTAGTTCAACCAGAGGACATACAGTTCGGATCAGGACACTTGATAGTTCATCACAGTTCAAATATGGACCTAAAAATTCTTCTACAGTCCCTCCTCTGGGACTCGAAAGAGTCCCATTACATCAACTATACTCTTGGGTTGTTTACTGACAAGACATCCTCATTTGTGCATTGCAATAAAAAAGAAAAACACATCACTCGAGTTACTGATAACTCTGGTGCGGATATGAATATCAGTGATACTTCACACGGTAAATATATTGCAGTGCAGGTGAACCTACATACTAAGGCACAAGGTGAGCAATTAGCTGGATTATATCAACACAAGGTGACATTCAAACATTGAGTTTTGGTGTAATTCAAGGCACTTAAAATGGCCACATAAAACAAGTTACATCAACCTCTTAATCATGGCAAAGTAAAGGCTTCACATTGACATCAGTGCAACCAATCATCTTCTGGCATCTATTGACTCACTCAACCAGAGGCTCCAACCCATTATACTTGGTTCTACATATTATTTTGTTAAAGCGTCACACATTTATTATTTAAATGCATCAAATAACCCCTACGTTACCACTATTTAGTCAACCAATCAAGAAACTATTCTAAGGTTAGCGCAGCTATGTCTAGTTAAATGATAAACACAATAAATGGTTTCCCTTCATGTCCGTCCTTAAGTCATTTGCCTTAGTCAATCATATAATGGTTTTCATTATAGGCCATTTCTCAACATTCTCCACTTTGTTTTTCTTCTTTTTCAGCTTGTTTTCTAATGCCCGTTTTGGCCAGACACCAAATTTAGGCAATGCATGTCTCTTGAGGCATGCTATAATTTAAGAAAAAAGGGGTCCCTATGGTGCATCTTTACTACTAAATCTACAAACACGCCGTGTAAGGGTCCCCTTTTTATAACTTTGCAATGTGATATCTATGTGTATGCATTTAGCTTTATCTGTGTTACGCAGATGATGGTAAGGACAGACATTTACCCAACCTTCGTTACTAACATATATCCTTCTTTGTTTTTATTTACACTCAGATTTCTGAAACCAGTCCGCAATTCAAACTCAAGAACCAAGATCATAGTCCGTGTTCAGTGCCATTACGTCAGTCCGCGCTCCTCAGCATTTACTCAGCATCTGAAGTTTTGGGAGAAGTTGGGGAACATGGGGAGGTTGGCCTTTCAGGGGTAGTGGGGGGAGGATCTGGCTTTCAGACAGTCGTGCAGTTCTCTGATGGATCTTTCCAGCTCCTTGTGCTGCTTGGCCAGGTTGTACAGGGCCCCCAGAGAATTCTTGCCCACATTCAGGGTGGTGGTGGCCAGCCCTAGCTGTTCCCTTTCCATATGCTCCATCATGCAGGCTAGCATGTCCATACTAGACTGAAGACCACACAGTTGAGTATGGAGGCCCTCCTGAGCACAAGAGATGTTGGCATTGTCACGGTGTATCCTGAACAGGTATGCAGCTGTCTGACTTAGTTGTGGCATGATTTCCTCAAATAGCTCATGGGGAATGTGATTTGTGAGGGGCAGGAGCTGCTCCAAGGTTTTTGGAACAGACTCTTGTGGAAGACGAAGCTCTCGAACCAAGATTGCCATGTCCAGTGGGGTGACCATGACCAGATTAAGGTTGTGCAGTCCAGGGGACAGGAAGTACAAGGGGGAAGGCATTTCGTGTGTGGGAGGAGTATTGTTGATGTCGCACAGGCAAGTGGTTGGGACACTCTGGGCATTTAGTAGCCTGTACAAAGCTCCCTTCTGTCCTGGTGGGTGAGTTCAACTAAGGTCCACCCCTGCTGATCCTCCTCCAGAGGTACTGGGCTGATCAGAATATCTCTCCTGCCTTGGGGGTGGAAAGCTGGGGACAGGTCCTAGCAGTGAATTGGGTCTAGGATGCACTCGGGCAGTTGCTGCATATGGCCGACCTTGGCTGCCTCCCCTGGAGGGTATCGTTGCCACTGGCACATGTGACTGTCTCCATGGCATCTGCGGAAGGGGTGTGTTCCTGAGTCCAAAGGGTCCTTCAGGTGATGGTGGAGTCCTCGGGCCGACTCTTGCTGCAGGCAGATTCTGTGAAGCTGTCATCGCTAGGTGCTGGAACGATGAAGATCCTTCTGTTGCCAACTGGTTTAGCTGCTGGATGGATGGCGGCTGTGGCGACCAATCATGTCTCGACCATCCCTCCTGTATATCCTCTTCTCCGAACAGTTCTGAGAGTCCAATCAGACTTGATAGAGGCAGATCAGGCATAGGTCCCTGATCAGGGGAGTCTGGTCTCTCAGCCATACTCCTGTGTCCTAGTAATATACATATACGTTCATTATTACAGCTCCATGTCATTCTTTCAGATATTGTCTATCCTAACCCTCATTTTTGTGGGTGCATGTGTGTGAATGTAAATGTGCGTGCATGTCTTCTTCCTCGTCTACAATATCACCAAGCACGGTCCATCCCAGTCCTCCCTATCTGGGGTGTACGCCACAATATTAGGGAGCTGGGGCTGTCGGGGAGGATAATTGGTATTTCATCCATTTCCATATATTCTGGTTCTCTGTCTGTTTCGTTTGTGCTTTCTTCTAGGGCTCGGATGGCTAACAGTGGGAGCTGTCCTACTGTGGATGAAATCAATTTATTGACCAGAAATTTTATCAAGGGAATACCACAACATATTACCAGCAAGACCGCCACCCCTGTTAGTGCCAAGATTACACCTATCTGGTACAACCAGTCTTTCCATGATATCCACCCTCTCCTTAGAGTCCCAAACAGTGAAAACAGTGGGCCAATATTCATTCCATTCCCTACAATGTATCCAGAATCGTCAGTTTCATTTCTCCCTCCTATGGAGTTACTTAACAGTTCCTGTTGCATCTCCTCAAATGTGATTAAGAGCTCTGTCAAATTTCCGTCTTCCCCTGTACGCATGGGAATAGCTGTGCAACATTCGGTGGCTTTGATCATAATACAAACTCCTTGTTCATCAGCCATCATCATCTCAATAGCTAATCTATTTTGCATTGTCATTAGCGAGGTGGCGTGCAGTTGTTCGGTTAAGGCTCCTACAGCTGCCAATGTCCAGTTCAGGTATCTTTGCTGATTATACCACAAGTAATTAATCCACTGCACCTCCTGGAACCTAGAACGGATTTTTGGAGTAACCCCGAACAGAGCCAATGCCCATCCCCATTTATCCGCATCTTCATCTGCTTGAACTCTGCTACTGTCTATGGCTTCTAACTGTCGGGGTATCCCTTCTGGTATCCCGTTTCTTACTGTGATGTTGTAGTCTGTTTTAAACGTCATTATTCCTCTTTTCTTACGAAGTTTCTGTGGCATGGGTTGTATTGAATTTGGCATTTCAATTACTGTTATAGCTCCTGTGAGCATCACAGGAGCACAAAGGCCCTTCCAATTAGGGGACAGCGATGACAGGAGTTTCCTTCTTTGTCCGCATATCCAAAAGATGTCAGCTAAGGGTACCGTTCCCTTAGCTAAATTTGGAGTAGATACCCATGAAGCATGGGTGAGATTCAGTCCAATTACCGACCCCCCTGTGGCCGGTACTATTTGTTCACACTGTATGCCTGCTGCTGGCAGGGTGTGACAGACGGTAATGTTCCATGCTGTTTTAGCCGGTTTGTATTCTTGCTGCTTTTGCATACACTGTATGTGGTGTTTTGGCTGGGTCGTCCCTACCTGCCAATCGCTTATGTATTGTGCTACTAAGCCTTTAGCTATACAGAATGGGTGTATCATCCCTTTCTCTATTTTAATCATAGGTGGAACGGTTCCTTCTGTACTTAGGGGCACTGGACAAAGTTTACTGTCGGCAGCATATTTTTCATCACCTACTGCCATTTTCATAACACATTGTGTATAGCATTCTGCTTGGTCTGAGTTATGTTGGGGACTCCTATAACAGTTGTTGACATCAGGTAGGGGTTTAGCCTGAGGTATCACACCTTTCCGGTGACAGGCTATGCAAGGCTTTTCACTGATCTGCCTAGCCGAAAATTTCAACCATTGGTAAAATAAATTGGTCTTCAACCCTTGTGTGCGGGCTAGGTCTGTACTGGGATCCCATCTCCCTAAGTGACTGCTTGTTTCTAGGCTTCTAATTGTCCTCTTTTTCCTTGGTTTGATTTTTACCCATTTTGTGGCTTCATGTACTGTAACAGTTACGTCTTGCTTGGTTTCCCTGCATCCTCTTTTATCACAAATTACCTCTATGTTGAGTGTTCCCTCCTCTTCACATTTGATGCTAATGGCTTCGCCTAATATGTAACCCCCAGCTTTCCCTGTATTCCTATGTTCTTGTAGGCTTTTGATTTAATGTATACCAAATTATATGTTTTTCCTGTGTTTAGAATGCCTTGTTTAGCTGCTATTGCGGCCATGGCCACAGCACAGTCCGTTGTATGTTTTGGATGTCTATTTTCTCCCATACTGACCACCAGTAGTATTGTCAATCCCTTGAATAATTCCTTAATCATTGCTCTGATGACTGTTGAGATGTGCTACTAGATGTGCTACTAAGTGAGCCGTCACTAGATGAGCTGTCACTAGGGATGTGTGGTGTATCTGTGCTTTGTCTGGGTTGTACTTCCTGCGGTTCTTCTGTCGGTAAATCTACTGAGTTGCTGTCCGAGTCTGATGTCTCCTGTGGCCTGTCTATCTGTCGGTCTGTATTTCTGTCTGTCTGTTGGCCTGCGTCTCCAGTTGTCTCTGAGTCTGCATCTGAGTCTGTCGCTGCTCTATCTGGCAGGGATCCACTACTCTCTGAAGCTGTGCGTCGTCTTTGTTCAATCAGTCTCTGTGAGCGCCTTGGCCGGTGTTCGCCTGGCTGCAGGGAGGCGTGGCCTTCCCTCGGTGCTTCTTCTGGCTGCAGGGAGGCGTGGCCATCCCTCGGTGCTGCTGTAGGGTCTCTGGCTTCTCCTGCTTCCCCCCTTGGCCCGGCGGCTCTGCCAAGACGAGCTTGCCGAGGCCGCAGGGGCGCTGGGCCACCAACCCTACAGCAGTGGTTTAAATGAAACCAAGTGTCCTTACCGTCTACTTTGACTGCTGTACGTGAGGCAAGAATAACTTTAAAAGGACCTTCTTGGCGGGTCCTGTCCCACTTCTTTTTGAACACCTTGACGTAAACCAGATCACCAGGCTGGATGCTTTGATTTTCAAGTGGAATCTCTGCTTCTCTGTCTTCTGTAGCACCTTTGACCTGCAAAAAGATAGTTTTGTGTATTTGGGTTAACTGTCTCAGATAATTATGCCATTCGTCTTGTAGCTGCTCCAGCGATGGTCCTTCGTAGGGTCCTCTCAGGTATGGAATAGGCATCGGCCGACCTGTAAGAGCTTCAAATGGTGTCAAATGGGTTAGTCGGTTAGTTTGTGAGCGCATTGACAATAAAGCAAGCGGCAACGCATCCAGCCAGGTTAGTTTGCCATTGCTGTCTGCTATGATTTTTGCTAGTTTGTTCTTTAAAATGCCATTAGCCCGTTCCACCGCCCCATTTGATTGGGGGTGATAAACACACCCAAACTTCTGTTTGATACCCAATTGTTTGAATGTTTCTTGTGTAACCTTGGCTACAAAAGCCCTACCGTTGTCAGATGAGATAGTATCTGGAATGCCAAATCTTGGAAAGACATCTCGGCACAAGAATTTGGCTACCGTTTTATGGTCTTGATTTGCAGAGGCTACTGCCTCAATCCATCGGCTGAATCTGCATATCACTACCAAAACATATCTCATTCGTTTAACTCGATTTTCAGCTCCCATGTCTATGAAATCCATCATAAGATGTCTGAATGGCCCATCAGGGACCGGAATGTGGGCTAAAGGGGCTGTGAATGATTTCCGGACATTGTACTGTGCACATACCTCACACTCATTCAACAAACGGTCCACTGTTGCTGCCATATATGGTGACCACCAGACAGCTTTTAGTTTGTTCATAATTTGGACTCGCGAACAATGATCGGGTCCGTGGGCCCAAATGATTGCATGTCGTAATAAATTGGTGGGTAACACAAAATGTCCATGACTACTGCGCCACAGCTTGTCCGCTGGCCCCTGACTGCGTGTCTCAATAGCACCTCGTTTAACCCACATTCGTTTTTCTTCTCCACTGGCCCTACTTTGAGCCACTATCAGTGCGTCAAGTGAAACCAGTGGGGCACAATCTTGGATGGTTAGCAGGGGAAACATATTTTCTCCTTGTGCTCCTTTGCGAGCTGCGTCATCTGCTAGATTGTTACCTTGAGCTATGATGTTATTATTCTTTTGATGACCTGCACATTTAATGATGGCTACCTCAGACGGTAATTGGAGAGCTTGTAACAGTTGGGAAATCGCTTCTCCATGAGTGACAGGGGTGCCATCTGCTCTCAGGAATCCCCTTTGTTTCCAAATGTTTGCATGTACATGACATACGCCATAAGCGTAGGCTGAGTCTGTGTAGATATTAACACGATCTTTAGCTATCTGGCAAGCCATAGTTAAGGCTTTGATTTCTGCCAGTTGGGCTGAACAAGGCTGATCAATTCCTTGGGACTCCAGTAATTCAAAGGTCTCGCCATCCGTGTTTAGTTTAACAATCCCCATACCCGCATGCAATCCCGCGGCATCCCGAAAGCATGAGCCATCCACGAACAGGGTTAGATCTGCATCTATGCCGTGATTATACAAATGTTCTCTGGCTCTCAAAAATTTCTCTGTCTCTGCCACACAGTTATGTGGAGTACCATCTAACGGTGTGGTCAATTTGGTGGCAGGATTCACCGTGTGACAACGTTGTATTGTTATTTCTGGAGCGGACAACACAACTTCATATCCAGTGCGTCTAGCTTGTGTTAAGACAAAACGTTGACTGGTTAGCAGGGCATGTAACTGATGCGACGTGTACAACGTTACTGCATGTCCCATGATTATGGATGATGCTTTTTGAAATGCAAAGGCAGCTGCTGCTAGACCCTGATAGCATGGTGGCAATCCTGTTTCAATGTTGTCAAGCTTTGTACTATAATAGGCCAATGGTTGTTTTCCTTCATTTGTTTCCTGCATTAGTACAGCACAAGCATATCCAGCTTTTTCAGTAACATACAAATGGAAAGGTTTCCCATAATCTGGGTTACCTAACGCGGGAGCAGATTGCATGTCTGTTTTTAGGGCCTCAAAAGCTCCCGTTGCCTCATCTGTCCAGACGAGGAGAGCTGCATTGCTTGTTTGCCCCACTGCTCTAATCATGGCACGCAAAGGTGCAGTTTTTATAGCATAATCACAAATCCACGGCCGACTGTACCCTGCCATCCCAAGGAATGAAAGCATCTGTCCCACTGTTTGGGGTTTGGGAGCCTTGATTATAGCCTCCACTTGGCTTGGGGCTATACATCGCGTGGTCCCACACAACTGTCTTCCCAAGTATTCTACTTGTTGTTTGCAGAACTGCAATTTGTCCTTACTTACTTTATGACCTCCATCTGCCAATGCATGCAATACAATTAATGAATCTTTTTCACACTGTTCTTGAGTCTCTGATGCAATAAGGAGATCATCCATATATTGCACCAATGTACTGGGTATGTCAAGGTGTTGTAAATCTTCAGCCAGGACTTTGTTAAAGATGGCTGGGGACAGGTTCAGTCCCTGAGGTAGCCGTGTATACGTTAGCTGTTGTCCCAGAAATGTGAATGCAAACAAATGTTGTGAGTCTGGGTGCACAGGCACACTGAAATAGGCTGAACACAGATCAATTACTGTGTACCATTTTGCTCCAGCAGGGATGCTTGATAGTATAGTATGCGGATCAGGTACTATAGGTGCATCCATTTCTATTATTGCATTGATAGGACGCAGATCATGTACCAGCCGATACTCTTTGGTATTGTTTTTAGGGATAGGATAGATAGGAGTATTGCATGGGCTTGCAGTTTTTATTAGAACTCCAGCTGCCATTAGTCCCTTAATTACTGGTTTTATGCCTTCAATAGCCTGAGGTTTTAATGGATACTGCCTTTGGTGAGGCAGTTTTGCTCCCGGTTTTACTTTTATTTTTACTGGTAAGGCTGTTTTTACTAGTCCTACATCCGTTTTGCTTTTGGACCACACCACTGGTGGTATTTGCTCTAACAATTTCTCTTGTTGGGCCGATAACACCATCTGTCCCTCTGGTCTAGGATTGAGCTCCACTTTTTGAGCTATAGCCTCATCATTTACTTTTAAATTAATTCGTATAAACTGCTGGTCTTTTGACAGATGTACTTGTGGACTTTCCATGTTTTGCCATTCTTCAACTTCTGAGGCTGTCTTTACCATTGGACCTAGGTCATGGGATTCGTACTTTTCTGAGACTAAAAGGGTCACATGAGGTGTGGCATTCGGCACTTGATACCATTGTTGTTCAGCTGAAGTTAGCTTGACAGAAGCTGCGGCCCCTTGGGGGCCTAAATAAATTTCTGTGGTGGTTATGTGAAACAGCCGTTGATTCATCAATGCATCCCAGCAGCATGCATAGTCAGTTTGTTCTTGTTTGGCATCGAACATCAGGGTGACATGTAAAGGTAAACTAGGTGTATATACTGCTTCATAGTGTTGTTCGGCCCAGGGCTTCCATTTTTCCCATTGCAGTTGAAGATTTGAATTTTCTGGTTGTAACTTCAGCCAGTATACCATGGGTTGCACAGGTCGGACCTTGTTTTCCATGTCCATAAGCACCATAATGTTGGCGAGTGCTTCGTCAGGAAAGTGTATTTGCAGTCCTTGATGGGTACACACTATCTGGGTTTGTAGCTTACATAAAATGTCTCTTCCCAGCAAATTCACAGGTGTATTTTGTGAGTATAACAGGGGTGCTTCAATTGTTTTTCCTGCAATCGTTACAGGAAGTGGGCATGTAAAAGGTATTATTTGAGTTTTCCCAGAGAAGCCGATGGTCTTAATTACAGACCCAGAGAGGGGGAGATGAGCGCCCATTTTCCCTATGCAAGAGTATGTTGCCCCTGTATCCACCATGAAAGGGAAATCTCTGTTTTGTATATTAACAGTGACGGTTGGCTCTTCCTTAGGTATCATCGAAATAGCCAATGCCACCGTTTCCCCCTCTGTCTTCTCTAGGCCTCCCTATTGCCAATAGGCAGAGGGTCCAACCCAAGGTCGGGCCGGACAATTTCTCATTCGATGTCCAGGTTGTCCACAGCTCCAACACTCATTAGAGGGTTGATCCCCTATTGGGGGTGTTGGTCCCATAGGCGGTCCCGCTTGACTGTTCCTGGGAGCTGAGTTTTGGAATCTGCTTCCAAATGAAGGTTGGCGAGATCCTCTTCGCCATCCTCCTCTTTGACCTTGAAAGTTCCGTGACTCTCCTCTCCACCCATGACTGTAGGTGGGTCCATTTCCGGGTGTGCCAGTGCTATGGTAGTGATAGTGATGCTCCACTGGTGCTGAGACTTCTCCTGCAGCAGTGCTCCCTGCTGCTCCTTGGGGGCTCTGTGTGGCTGTTACCACAGGTGCCTGTAAGGTGGCAGCAGTGTTTGCCGTAGGGCCTGTGCTTGCCGACTCAGAAGGAACAGGGGTCATCATTGGTGCCTGGGTCTTTGTTTTTTCTTTCTTGACTTTGGTTAGCTCTCCCAACTGCATCTGCACCAATTTTTTCGTCAGGGATTTTGCTGCATCTTCTTCTTTTTGTTTTTCTTTCTTGTAGATTTCAAGATGGTGACAAATATGCTCAGAGTATAAAGCCCAATTCATTTTTGATAGTCCCACAACTCCATCTAGGGCTTTCTGAACCTCATCTGGTAGAGCCTTTTTTACAGTTATTTTAAACAGGATTTCAGTTGCTGGAGAATGGTTCCATGCATTTCCTGTTTCCTCTGCCCATCTCTTCTGGAATCGGTGCAGGAACTTCTTTGGGCACTCTTCAGGTGTCCACTCCTCATCATCCAATTTAGAGGGATCCAAGACCTCAGGGTACTTTCTTCTCAGTCCTTCCCACATGGAGTTTCTATAGCGATTAAAGGGGACTTCATCATGTTGATTTGTGCCCATCATTTGTGTTAGTCCAACCTTTCCTGCTAATTCTTCAGTGTCATGTTTTCCCATGACATGCATTAGCAAGGCTTTTATGTCACCTAAAGACAAGGTTACCCCTGCAGTGCCTTCTTCTAAGGCAGTTATCCATCTCCCAGCTCCTTGGGTGATGTCTGGCAGTCTGTTGGCCAGCCCCACCATGTCTGTCCAGCTCCATGGGGTATACACATGATGACCATTTCTAACCACCAATGGGCATATGAGGTCTTCGTCCTCCTCTTCTTCTGTGCGGACTCCATACTGTCTTCCAGATCGAGTGCGACTGACTGGTTCCAGGCAGTCCATCCAGTTGGTTATATTCTGTTCTAAAGCCGCTATGTCTTTGGCTACACATTGTTGTCTTTGCCTGAGTCGGGCCTCTTTTGCAGTCTCAATGATGATCTCACCAGAAATTTTTCGGGTGGGTGGCTCTATAATGTGATTCCCTTGATTGGGCGTCGATTGTTGTAATATTCTTCTTTCCTCGGCGTCCCTATGTCTTTGTATTCTTTCCTTCGCTAGCCGAAGTTGCTCAGCTAGTTCTTCATTATCTCTTCTGGCCAGATCCAGTGTGTCACAGAAGCTCTTGTGCCACTCTTCGGAGCCTCTATAGCCTGTGAAGGTCCAGTCGGCTGACTTATGGTGGGAGGGGACGGTTTTCAGTGGACCTCGATGTGCAGGCGGAGCCTTCAGGTCTCTCTCTTTATCCTCGTCTGCCTCCGTGTCACTGTTATTTGTGGCCCCCCCTGCTGGTCGTGGTGTGCGACCACTTACTTTCGGACTTGGAGACCTTGTATGATCCATTTGACAGACTGAGGACCTGTCTCCTTGTGGCTCTCGAGCTTTTAGTGTCAGTGTGAATTTGCCCTCCACATCCATGCCTTGGTCCTCTTCACGAGTTCCTAATACAAATTGTCCAGCTGTTTTCCCCATATCATGACGTTTATATGGGGGTGGCTCTGCTTCCCAGCTCGGTGCACTGGCTTTAGTCTCTTTGGATCTTTCCTCTGTCATTTTTTCTCTTTTCTGCTGTAGCCTCTGTGCTTCCTGCTTGAACAAGGCCAAAACTTCTTTTTCTTCAGTGCGTTTTTTGTTGTTTTTTACGTTCTTCTGCTGATCTTTAATTTCTTTTTTCTGTATTTCTACCGCAACTGCTTCACACATCACCGGATCAAATGATCCCACCAAAGGCCATTGCCTGCCCCCATGTGACCTTTTGTGCCACTTTCTCATACATTGGTTGGCCTTAGTGCGTTTTCCTGGATATTTTCTTAGTACTAAGTCTAGCGGGGTACTTTCCCGACCTTGACCTTGAGAGTTACCCATGTAACCCTGACAAACGCTATGTGAGGTGTTTCTATGGTGTTCTGGTAGTCCCTCAGGGGCTGTCCTGATCCAGACCAATAACTTGCTGGCTGTAACACCTGTTTTGTATTTTAAACCCTTAAAAGGATTAAATTTCCAACTGTTATGCCCGTCTTCTTTTTCTTTAACTAAATATGAAAATTTACCTGTTTCCCACCGAACCTTCCTTGGGACCACAGTCAGAGTCAACCTAGGAAACAGTTCTTCACCTGGATCGGTTGGTAGTGTTACTAAATGATTTAATGGTATGCTAAGTTCTTTATTAGGGTCAGCCCAAAGCAGCTCCAGCCACGGGGTTAAACCCTGATGCCACAGACGTCTTATCAGCAGCTCCCAATTAATTAGAGGGAATTGTTCTTTCTTTTGCTTCAGATTGATTACCTTAGTAATCTGCCATAATTTCTGATTGATCTCTTGTTCGTCCTGCCAATGTTCTGCTCCTACCCTGTCAAAATAGGTCCTTTCCAGCCAAAAATGTGTCCTGATTCCCTGGGTTTCGATGTCTCCGTCAGTCAAGTAATGTTCTGGGAGTATTATTTCATCATCACTTAAGTCTCCCATCAATGACTGTCCCAAGCATTGATCAGTCTGTCAGCTTTTTCACTATAATCTAAGCTTTAACTCTTTTGATTTATAACCAACTTTATTTATTTAATCCTCTTACAACCCTAACACTTCCTAATGTCTTTGCTCCCGACTTTCTTCTATTTTCCTTCTAATTTTTTAACTTTCTGCTTCTTCTTTCTTTTTCTGCTATGTTTGTTTATTAGTTTTCTCTCTTTGAAATAATATCTACCTTTTCTGTATTTACATAGCACTCTTCTGTCTTTTTCTTCACTGTCTCTGTTTCACACTTTACTCTCTGCCTGTCATGCACCTCCCAAGTCCTCCTGTTGGGTCTAAATACCTCCCTCTCGTACTCTTTCACATTAATCTTGTATGTCAGCCAGCCTGCAAGTTCTCACAGCTTTACACAGATTACTCTCCGCTCTCCCACACACCAATCTTCAAAAGCTTTATACACAAAAATTATTAAAAACAACTTTCTATATATCTCTATCTAGACTTCTGCCACTTTTCACTCCGCGGCTTTAAACAACCTTTTTATTCACTTAACACCAATGTGTTCTGTTTAAACATGTATCTCTTCTTCACGTTAGACAGCTTCTCCGGCGCTGTCAGCAACTTCATATATTACTTTTTTCAAGCCCTCTTTGAGCGTACAATATTTCATTTACTTCTACGCCTTACCGCGCCTCGCGTGCGTATCCTGTGCTTAATATATTATTTTCCACCAGCTCCTTTCTGAGCATACAATATTTCATTTATTTCTACGCCTTACCGCGCCTCGCGTGCGTATCCTGTGCCTTTCTGCACTTTCTTCTGCCTTTTTTTTTTTTCACTTACTGAGCTCCTCGTGAGCTTAATGTGCCTTTGCACTGAAAATATTCTCTTTTTCTTTTCTTATAAAAAAACTCATATTACTGTGTACTTAATTACTTATTCTTCTCCCACGCCCCACAAGCGTGTATTTGGTGCCTTACTGCACTATTTCTGCTTCATTAATTCTCATGTATTCTGCACTAACTCTCTATTTATTTTATTATTTTTTTATAGTTTTTCTCTTTTCTTAAAAAATGACGTCCTTTATTGAGCTCTTTTACTTACTGTCAGCTGTGCTTCTTTGCACTTTTCTCTTTAAATCTCTTTATCACGTACGGTATTTCTACTGCGCCCCCTCAGGCGCTTATCTTGTGCTTTCTCTGCACGTATTCTCTTGTTAAACTCTTTTTTCTCACTTATTTCACTTCAGTCTCTGTTAAACTCTTTAAATAACCTTGTATTACCTTGTATCTATTTGTCAGTATACTCCCCTAAATTAACCCCTACAGCGCATGCTATCAGCCGGCACGTTAGTAACGAATTTCAACACCAATTATTCCCCAAGCATCCAGGTTAGTTCTCCACGCACTCTTTCCGCACCAGAGTTCATGAACATTCCTGAACTTTCACTCACATAGACATTCTTTTTCCCGGGAACACACACACCTTCTGAGCATTTTATCTACAAGGCCTGATAATTTTCAATCTTATCTTTTTTTAGTCTCTTATCAATTTTCTTAGTCCAGGTTCTTTTGGGTAAGAGGCAATTAAAAAATATCACCTGTCAACTTGGGCGGAAATCCCGACTCACTCCTCCAGATCGTGCAGAAATTATAAAAGGTTTCTGCTTACCTTTTAGTCGTGATCACTGTTATTTACGGTCTGGAGGGATGAGCTGGACTGCCCCAGGCTGCCGGAATGCCCCTGGACCCTCCTGAAGCTGGCTCGCCAAGTTCTGTCGCGGCTCGTCTTTTGGTCTTCTCAGGATGTCGTCTTTTAGATAACACAAACTAATTGCAAGTGATATGCTAGAAAGAGGACACAACACTTTAGAATAATTCAGCCTTAAGCAAGATAAAATGCACAGAGTTTTTAAGTTTATTTAAGCCTTCGACACAAAGCTTAGACAAACTGAGTCCTCTAGAGAGACTGAATATGACAACCGCGCTCGTCTATTTATTGGAGACCCGCGGGCATCGCTCCTCCTTCGACTTTTTTATTTATTTCATTCCCAAGACATGGTTTTCTATTGGAAGCGTCCTCTAGTGAACCCTAAGCAGGTGTTAGGCCATTATTTCAATGTGACAAACGCTCCCATTAAAACATGAAGGATTTACAACTGATTTTTTTAAAAGACCTTCAGCCACAGGTGCAGCTGGCCTGAGGCCCCCTCCGCACGTGGCCTCAGCCACACGTGCAGCTGGCCTGAGGCCCCCGCACGTGGCCTGCGGGAAAGCACCTAAAAGGCCTTGGAAAGCCCCTGACAGACTAAATGACTAATAGAGCCCTTTTTTTTGGGTTGAACACCTGCTAGTTCAACCAGAGGACATACAGTTCGGATCAGGACACTTGATAGTTCATCACAGTTCAAATATGGACCTAAAAATTCTTCTACAACATCTTAGTACTCATCACTAATTGAAGAAAATAAGAACAACCCCAGGTTTCTTTTCAGCACTGTAGCCAGGCTGACAAAGAGTCAGAGCTCTATTGAGCCGAGTATTCCTTTAACTTTAACTAGTAATGACTTCATGACTTTCTTTGCTAATAAAATTTTAACTATTAGAGAAAAAATTACTCATAACCATCCCAAAGACATATCGTTCTCTTTGGCTGCTTTCAGTGATGCCGGTATTTGGTTAGACTCTTTCTCTCCGATTGTTCTGTCTGAGTTATTTTCATTAGTTACTTCCTCCAAACCATCAACATGTCTATTAGACCCCATTCCTACCAGGCTGCTCAAGGAAGCCCTACCATTAATTAATGCTTCGATCTTAAATATGATCAATCTGTCTTTATTAGTTGGCTATGTACCACAGGCTTTTAAGGTGGCAGTAATTAAACCATTACTTAAAAAGCCATCACTTGACCCAGCTATCTTAGCTAATTATAGGCCAATCTCCAACCTTCCTTTTCTCTCAAAAATTCTTGAAAGGGTAGTTGTAAAACAGCTAACTGATCATCTGCAGAGGAATGGTCTATTTGAAGAGTTTCAGTCAGGGTTTAGAATTTATCATAGTACAGAAACAGCATTAGTGAAGGTTACAAATGATCTTCTTATGGCCTCAGACAGTGGACTCATCTCTGTGCTTGTTCTGTTAGACCTCAGTGCTGCTTTTGATACTGTTGACCATAAAATTTTATTACAGAGATTAGAGCATGCCATAGGTATTAAAAGCACTGCGCTGCGGTGGTTTGAATCATATTTATCTAATAGATTACAATTTGTTCATGTAAATGGGGAATCTTCTTCATAGACTAAGGTTAATTATGGAGTTCCACAAGGTTCTGTGCTAGGACCTATTTTATTCACTTTATACATGCTTCCCTTAGGCAGTATTATTAGACAGCATTGCTTAAATTTTCATTGTTATGCAGATGATACTCAGCTTTATCTATCCATGAAGCCAGAGGACACACACCAATTAGCTAAACTGCAGGATTGTCTTACAGACATAAAGACATGGATGACCTCTAATTTCCTGCTTTTAAACTCATAAAACTGAAGTTATTGTACTTGGCCCCACAAATCTTAGAAACATGGTGTCTAACCAGATCCTTACTCTGGATGGCATTACCCTGATCTCTAGTAATAATGTGAGAAATCTTGGAGTCATTTTTGATCAGGATATGTCATTCAATGCGCATATTAAACAAATATGTAGGACTGCTTTTTTGCATTTGCGCAATATCTCTAAAATTAGAAATGTCTTGTCTCAGAGTGATGCTGAAAAACTAATTCATGCATTTATTTCCTCTAGGCTGGACTATTGTAATTCATTATTATCAGATTGTCCTAAAAGTTCCCTGAAGACCCTTCAGTTAATTCAAAATGCTGCAGCTAGAGTACTGACGGGGACTAGAAGGAGAGAGCATATTTCACCCATATTGGCCTCTCTTCATTGGCTTCCTGTTAATTCTAGAATAGAATTTAAAATTCTTCTTCTTACTTATAAGGTTTTGAATAATCAGGTCCCATCTTATCTTAGGGACCTCATAGTACCATATCACCCCAATAGAGCGCTTCGCTCTCAGACTGCAGGCTTACTTGTAGTTCCTAGGGATTGTAGGAGTAGAATGGGAGGCAGAGCCTTCAGCTGTCAGGCTCCTCTCCTCTGGAACCAGCTCCCAATTCGGATCAGGGAGACAGACACCCTCTCTACTTTTAAGATTAGGCTTAAAACTTTCCTTTTTGCTAAAGCTTATAGTTAGGGCTGGATCAGGTGACCCTGAAGCATCCCTTAGTTATGCTGCTATAGACTTAGACTGCTGGGGGGTTCCCATGATGCACTGAGTGTTTCTTTCTCTTTTTGCTCTGTATGCACCACTCTGCATTTAATCATTAGTGATTGATCTCTGCTCCCCTCCACAGCATGTTTTTTCCTGGTTCTCTCCATCAGCCCCAACCAGTCCCAGCAGAAGACTGCCCCTCCCTGAGCGTGGTTCTGCTGGAGGTTTCTTCCTGTTAAAATGGAGTTTTTCCTTCCCACTGTCGCCAAGTGCTTGCTCACAGGGGGTCGTTTTTCTGTAATTATTGTATGGCTTTGCCTTGCAATATGAAGCGCCTTGGGGCAACTGTTTGTTGTGATTTGGCGCTATATAAATTAAATTGATTTGATTTTGATTTAAAATTATGTCACCAATGACCATCGGAGTTGTTAGAGAGTTATTTTTCAAAAACACTGTCCAGAATCAAATTTGTTTAGGATTGTTTGTTTGTGCTGCCTTGGTGTTTGCTCTGCTCCCCCTCCCTTCCTTTTTCTCCAGAAGTCACATCACAGAGCTGATTCATCATGCCTGTGTGCTATTTTCTACACCTGTATTTAAACCCCAGCTTTTCCACTCCACAGTTGCCAGAAACTCAGCTCTGGTTATTGGTACCTGGCTTCCGTAGATGCTTTTTGGATTTTGTACTTCTGCATTTTTTATGATCATTCCAGCAGCATTGCTATACAATGAGGGAGTCTTCCCAAGGGATTAATACAATTCTATCAAATCTAATCTAAACAATTGATTGCAAGATTCTGTTCTGTTATTCCAATAAATTGTTACTTTGTTTCATCTCAGCTCCCTGCAATTTGGGTCCAAATCATTCATTGGGTTCAGCCATAACAGGAGTTTATGGTCACATCATGTACCCAGCAGGAGCAGACCCAGTTCATAAAGACCTCAGCTCGCATGGGTCTGTACTTGGACAACAGCAACAACAACTTCAGACCCTCACTGACCAACAGCAGGCATTAGCTGCTCAGGTATGTAAGCTTTATGCTCAATTATCCACACTCACTGATCCATCCATCCATCCATCCATACATCCATTTTCTTCTGCATCATCTGAAGTCGGGTTGTGGGGGCAGCGGCTTAAGCAAAGCCTCCCAGACCTCCCGATCCAGATACACCTCCCCGGGGGAACCCCAAGGCATTCCCAAGCCAGCTGCGAGATGTAGTCCCTGCAGAGTGTCCTGGGTCTTCCCCGGGGCCTACTCCCAATGGAACGTGCCTGGAACACCTCTCCAGCGAGGCGTCCAGGGGGCATCCGAAAAAGATGCCCGAACCACCTCAGCTGGCTCCTTTCGACGTGGAGGAGCAGCGGCTCGACTCCGAGCTCCTCCTGAGTGACAGAGCTCCTCACCCTATCTCTAAGGGAGTGCCCAGCCACCCTGCAGAGGAAACTTATCTCGGCCGCTTGTACTCACGATCTTTCGGTCATGAGCCAAATCTCATGACCATAGGTGAGGGTTGGAACACAGATCGATCAGTAAATCGAGAGCTTTGCCCCCCTGCTCAGCTCTCTCTTCACCACGACAGTCTGATACAGTGACCGCATCACTGCAGATGCTGCACAAATCCATCTGTCGATCTCATGCTCCATCTGTCCCTCTCTCGTGAACAAGACTCTGAGATACTTAAACTCCTCCACTTGAGGCAAGGACACTCCACCGACCTGAGAGAGAGCAAAGCACCTTTTTTCTGGTCGAGAACCATGGCCTCGGATTTGTAGGTGCTGATTTTCATCCCGCTTCACACTCAGCTGCAAACTGCTCCAGTGCATGCTGAAGGTCCTGATTTGATGAAGCCAACAGAACCATATCGTCCGCAAACAGCAGAGATGAGATTCTGTGGTTCCCAAACCGGACCTCCTCTACATCCTGACTGCGCCTAGAAATTCTGTCCACAAAGGTAATGAACAGAACCAGTGACAAAGGGCAGCCCTGGTGGAGGCCGACGTGCATTGGAAACAGGTTTGACTTACTGGGAACCAAGGTCCTGCTGCGGTCGCACAGGGACTGGATAGCCCTTAACAAATTACCCCAGACCCCGTACTCCCGGAGTATCCCCCACAGGGCACCTCGAGGGACACAGTCGAACGCCTTCTCCAGATCCACAAAACACATGTGGACTGGTTGGGCAAACTCCCATGAACCCTCAAGCACCTGATGGAGGGTGTAGAGCTAGTCCAGTGTGTCCCAACCAGGACGAAAACCTCACTGCTCCTCCTGAATCCGATGTTCAACTATCGGTCAAATTTTCCTCTCCAGTACTCTGGAATAGACCTTAGTGGGGAGGCTGAGGAGTGTGATCCCTCTGTAGTTGGAACACACCTTCAGGTCCCCCTTCTTAAACAGAGAGTCCACCACCGCGGTCTGCCAATCCAGAGGCATTGTCCCCAACCGATGTTGCAGAGACGTGTCAACCAAGACAGTCCCACAGCATCCAGAGACTTAAGGTACTCTGGACGGATTTCATCCACCACAGGAGCCTTGCCACTGAAGCTTTCTGACCATGTCAGTGACTTCAACCTGGGTGATGGATGAGTCAGTCTCTGAGTCCCCAGTCTCTGCTTCCTCTTTGGAAGGCATGACAATGGGATTGAGGAGATCCTCGAAGTATTCCTTCCACCGCCTGACAACATCCCCAGTCAGGGTGAACTGCTCCCCACCCGCACCGTAGACAGTGTTGGTGGGCAGCTGACCAGAATTTCCTCAAAGCTGACCGATAGTCCTCCTCCATGGCCTCCCCAAACGCCTCCCAGACCCGAGTTTTTGCCTCTGTGAATGCACAGGCTGCAGCAAACTTGGCCTGCCAGTACCTGTCAGCTGCCTCCAGAGTCCCACCTGCCAACAATGACAAGTAGGACTCCTTCTTCAGCTTGACAGCATCCCTTAATTCCAGGGTCCACCACCGGGTTCGGGGATTGCCACTGCGACAGGCACCAGAGACCCTATGACCACAGCTGCGAGCAGCCGCATCGACAAAGGAGGTGGAGAACATGGTCCACTCAGACTCCATGTCTCCAACCTCTCCCAGGATCTGGGAGAAGCTCTCCTGGAGGTGGGAGTTGAAGACCTCGCTGACAGAGGATTCCACCAATCATTCCCAGCAGACCTCCACGATATGTTTGGGCCTGCCAGGTCTGACCGGCTTCCACCCCTCCCAGTGGATTCAACTCACCACCAGGTGGTGATCGGTCAACAGCTCAGCCCCTCTCTTCACCCGAGTGCCTAAGACACGTGGCCAAAGGTCAGATGATACAACTACAAAGTCAATCATCGACCTCCAACTCAGGGTGTCCTGGTGGCTCCTGCACTTATGGACACCCTTGTGCTCGAACATGGTGTTTGTGATGGACAAACTGTGGCTAGCACAGAAGTCCAACAACTGAACACCACTCGGGTTCAGATCGGGGAGGCCGTGCTTCCCGATCACCCCCCTCCAGGTCTCACTGTCACCACCCATGTGGGTGTTGAAGTCTCCAAGGAGAACAATGGAGTCCCCAGTCGGAGCACTATCTAGTACCCCACCCAGGGACTCCAAGAAGGTCGGGTACTCTGCACTGCCACTCAGCCCATAGGCTGAGACAAAAGTGAGAGACCTCTCCAGAACCCAAAGGCATAGGGACGCAACCCACTCATTCACCGGGATGAATTCCAACACATGGCGACTGAGCTGGGGAGCAGTGCTACTCACTGATCAACTTTCACAAATCACATCAGCACACACATCATCGCCATCTCTGCCTGTACACACACCACCAGTTCCCACACAGGCTCAGCCCATAAAAGAAACTGTAATGTGTAGTCCTGAACCCTATTCAGGTTCTGTAGAAATGTGCACAGTATTTTTGTTACAGTGTTCCTTCGTATTTTCACAATGACCATCAACCTATTCTACCGACCAGAATAAAATAGCTTACTTGATCAGTTTGCTCCATGGAGAGACTTTAGCTTGGGTTATGGCCCTTTGGGGCCAACAATCCCCAGTAATAGCATCTTATTCCACCTTTGTACAGGAATTCAGGATGGTCTTAAATCATCAGATGCATGAGCAAGTGACCTTCAAGTTGCTGTTATCACTCCAACAGGAGAACCACAGTGTTGCAGCATATTCCACTGAATTCCAGGTAGTAGCGGAACTGGAATACCACTGCACTGCAGAACATCTTTATTAACCCTCTGGGGTCTGAGGGCATTTATTTGGAAAGTTCACTCGCATGGCATAAATGTTTTATTATTGCTGTTAACAGCTCTCCCTGCATCCAACAATCAAGTGTTAGATCTCTTTTTTTCAGGACAACCTGTGCTTTCATAATATACGAGGTCTGTTGGAAAAGTATCCGACCTTTTTATTTTTTGCAAAAACCTGATGGATTTGAATCATGTGTGCTTGCATGAACCAACCTTGAACCTTCGTGCGCATGCTTGAATTTTGTCACGCCTGTCGATTTGCTTCATTTGCTGGTAACCAGCATTTGTGTGAGGACATGTGTTGTGCTCTCATCGGATTTTCATTGCAAGGAAAATGGAGGAATGACTGCGCAGCGCTACTGCATCAAATTTTGCCAGAAACTGGGTGACAGCCAGGTGGAAACCATTCAGAAGATTCAGACGTCTTTCGGTGATGATCCTATGGGCATCACACAGATTAAGGAGCAGTACAACCGGTTTAAAGACATCCACCCAATGGTGGAGAGTGAACCACGCTCCAGTCGGCCATCAACACGCTGAAATGACCAGATCATTTCCAAAGTGAACGCTGTGGTGATGCGGTACCGTCGTGTGACTATCTGAGAAACTATGGAAGAGGTGGGCATCATTTTTCGGAGTCCAGCATGTCCTGTGAGACTTCAACATGAAGGTGCTTCCTACACGAAGGTGGAGCAAAAGCAACTCCGTGTTGAGCCTCACAGGACATGCTGTGACATGCCCACCTCTTCCACAATTTTTTGGATAGTCACACGACTGTAAAGCCACCAAACGCCGTATGAATCTTCCGAATGGTGGAAGAGGTGGGCATCATTTTTTGGAGTCCAGCATGTCCAGAGACTTCAACACGGAGTTGCTTTTGCTCCGCCGTCAGCAGCTTCGTGCCAAAGCCTTCGGCATGAATTTCACTGCCACTCTTTTCATGGCCAAATCTTTTGTCACAGTGGAATGTGCCAAAAAAGTGCTGATGTCCACCTCTTCCGCAATTTCTCGGATAGCCACACGACGGTCCCGCATCACCACAGCGTTCACTTTGGAAATGATCTGGTCATTTCAGCATGTTGATAGCCACCCGGAGCATGGCTCTCTCTCCACCATTGTGCGGACGTCTTTAAACCGGTTGTACTGCTCCTTAATCTGTGTGATGCCCATAGGATCATCACCGAAAGCCGTCTGAATCTTCCAAATAGTTTCCACCTGGCTGTCACCCAGTTTCTGGCAAAAGTTGATGCAGTAGCGCTGCTGGAGTCGTTCCGCCATTTTCCTTGAAATGAAAATCCAACGAGAGCACAACACGTCCTCACACAAAGGCTACTTACCAGCAAATGACGCAATCAACAGGTCACGCATGCGCACGTAGGTTCAAGGTTGGCTCAAGCACACGTGATTCAAATCCATCAGGTTTTTGCAAAAAATAAAAAGGTCGGATACTTTTCTAACAGACCTCGTATATGCTTATTTTGTGTTTTATAAGTGTAATAAAGGTTTACAATCAGAAATAAGAAAGAAAAAAGTAAAGCAAAAATAATTTTCCACACACATTTATTCAAAACACACAGCAAACTATAATAAACAACTGTTTTGACACTTCATAAAGGTATTTTGAGGTCTTGTGTGAAAGACTGTACAACAAAAAGGTTCAAACATCCATCCATCCATCCATTTTCTTCCGCTTTATCTGGAGTCAGGTCGTGGGGGCAGCAGCTCAAGCAAAGCCGCCCAGACCTCCTGATCCACACATACCTCCCCCAGCAACTCCGGGGGAACCCCAAGGTGTTCCCAAGCCAGCCGAGAGATGTAGTCCCTCCAGCGTGTCCTGGGTCTTCCCGGGGCCTCCTCCCAATGGGACGCGCCCGGAACAGGGACAGAGACTTTAGCTTTAGTTAACTATTTTCAGCCATGACAAGGAATTAAAGTATTTTCAGATTTTGTTTTCCAAACTCAGGAGGCTTTATATGGATTCTTTTCAGGAACATGTGATGAATCCCACTGAAATGATCAGGTAAGACTTTATTATTTACTCTGTGTGAATTTACTTCGCATGAGGACTGCAGCTTCCATCCAGTCAGTGGACAACATTGATGGATGTATTTTGATTTATGAGTAAATTACATGAAAGCTTGTAAAAATGCATAAATTAGCCACATCATTGTTTAAGCCTCAGTGTGCAAAATGTATGATAAAAGTCACAGCTTATAGTGTGGTGTGTGTGAAAATCCCCCATTGAGAGGTTGACATCACACTGCTGTAAAGGGGTATTGGGTGTCGGAATATCTGATAAGTTTTATGATTACAAGTATGAGTAAATGAATACAGGATCAGGCCTTCTACCGTGAAATTATTCAGAATTTCAGCCAGGTTGCCACACCACTTAACCAGTGGTGGGCACAGTTCCGATAATCCAATAACTGATAATTATCGAAGATAATGTTTTCATTATCGGATTATCTTTTCAGATAACTTTGAAAACCATTATCGGACGAATTATATTCTGATAAATTTTTGTCCGATCATTTTTAGACAGTTAACGTAAACAAAGCTGAACAGCTACAAACACTTATAAAATTTAAAATCAGTTGAGCACCTAGCTGTTAAATGTTTTGTAGCAGATGCGTAGTGCTACCCTCTGCAAACAGAGGAGAGCTGCTTCTAGAAGAAACCGCTCTATCCTCTGCATTCAAAGGAAATTTTTGTACAAGTTTTTTATAAATTAACGTCACGTCTGAAGTTTTATAAAGTGAAAGTATCAGATATACAGTATGTTTTAGTTTTAAAGTAATGTGCTAATTTTTAAGGTTTTAGTGTGGACATACTGTGTCCAGGTGCATTATGGGTATGATAGGGTAATTTCAGTACATTCACGACATGAGAATTGCATTTGAGACACTCTGATCAGGCTCCACAGACAACAGCTTTAAACTCTAGTGCCTAAAACTCTCGTGAATACATTCTCTGGGTTTATAGATGTTGTTGTTTTGTTTGCGTTTATTAAACTCCACACATCTTAAACGTAGCAGAGTAGCAGACACAGATTATCTGGAATTTTGTTTTGGCAAGTTTTCAAGGTCTCTACTGCCATCTACTGGCCAGTAGTGTTCATGGCAGTATTCGCCCTGAAGCTGGGCTGATATTTTCAATTACTGTACTCAGTTCCAGCTCAAACTGTACCACAGAATCGCACGATGTAAAAGTTCAGAGCCCACGATTTATGTTCTCACACACATTGTACGTTCAAAAACCACACGTCGGACTCGTGAGGTGGTTGTGAGATGTTAAACGCAGCTCGTTACTCCATGCATACTAAACGATGCAAGATGCACGATTAACCTGAAACTCGGTGCAATCCAAAAAATTCTCGCACGAATGAAAAATCAGCTGAAAAAGGGCCAAAACTTGCACTGGCACCAGTAGATCACGGCAGTATTCTATTTATTTTGATACTGGTTAAATCAGACGGTTATCTAATTACAACTTTTTTTTTCTTTTTGAAAATGCCTTTTTTACAAATAAAAAATGGCATATTTTACAAAAGCACATTTATCTGTAAAACCAACAGAGAACACACCTCACATTAACATGTCAGTTTACATAGAATGAATGAGTCAACCAATCAGTGTTAGCGGAGGCACATTTTACCCAGAATGCCATCTGTCTGTGTTTGTTATAAAACTTCAGAATTAGTGCATTATTCAACATTAAAAGATATATGTTATATATTAACTTTGCACAAATGACAGAATTTACATTAATGGAGTTATTCTATCAGTATTCATTTTATTTACACCAAACCATAAGTCAGCATTTCTCTATTTTCCAAGACCTCCACCTGATGGCAGTGTTGTGATTGAGTAGAGAGTTGAGCTTTGTGGCTTTTCTCAGCTGCGTTTGTGTTTGGAAGCCATGTAGTAAACTGGAGCTTCCAGCAGGGGGCAGGACGTTTAAAGGCAGAAGTGCGACTCATTCTTTGGGTCTGTCATCGCCTTTGATGCTTTCAGAAGCAATCGTAGTGTTAAACTCAAAATCAGCTTGATAGTAGTTGCAAGTGTACCGGAGACAATACTGGAATTAATCGATTATCGGTTATCTGTAATGTTATATTTATTATATTTATTATATTTGTTATATTTTTGAGTGGTTTATCATTTTAACTTTATCAACGATAACTTTTCAGTTATCTGATTATCTGTTATCTAAGTTATTTTTTTGGTTATCTGTGCCCACCACTGCACTTAACAGACTCACATCTTCCAGCTGAAAACATTTCAGGCACTTAAACACCGGTTTTCCACAACACCCAGTCTCATTTAGCCCATTCCGAATCGCATTTCATTGTGGAGATTGATGCCTCTGACGTCGGGAACGGGGCCATCCTGTCTCAGCGGGCTGAGGGCGACCAACTTCTGCACCCCTATTCTTTCTTTTCCCACTGTCTAACTCCTGCTGAGCTATGATGTGGAAAACCAGGAACTCCTGGTGATCAATGAGGCACTCGAGGAATGGAGACATTGGCTTGAAGGTATGACCATTCCATTCATTGCTTGGACAGATCATAAGAATCTATCTAATATTCAATCTGCTAAAAGACTGAATTCAAGACAAGCCAGGTGCTCTCTGTTTTTTGGATGTATCAATTTTTACATCATATACTGACCAGGATCTAAAACCATTAAACCGGATGCTCTTTCTCACCAGTGCTCTTTCTCACCAGTTCTGCCTTCCAGATCAATCACCACCAGACAAAATGGTCATTGGTTTTATCACCTGGGACACAGAGAGAGTCTTGAGGCTCGGAAGAGCTACCCTGACCCTGGAGGAGGACCTCCCGAATGGCTCTTCATACCACCTTCAGCCCGGCCAGCAGTTCTACAGTTCATCCATGCATCCAAGTTTGCCTGTCATCCAGTATCTCACCGACCATTAAACCTTCTTCAGTGATACTTTTGTTGGCCTAACGTCCAGACAAATGTGCATGATTTTGTCAAGGCCTGCACCATCTGTGCCAGGGGCAAACCCTCCCACCAGCCGCTGACTGGACTCCTCCGTACTCTGCCTATGCTGGATCACCCATGGTCGCACATCTGTCTGGACTTCATAACCGGACTTCCATCATCCAACAGCAGTAACACCATCCTCACAGGTGTGGACCGTTTCTCCAAGGCAGCAGACTTTGTGGCCCTGCCCAAGCTAACATCTGCTCAGTAGACCACCAACCTTCTGGTCCACCACATGTTTCGGCTGCATGACATCCCTTTGGACATTGTGTTGGACTGAGGACCCCAGTTCACCTCACAAGTTTCAAAGACCTTTTGCTCGGCTCTAGGGGCCTTGGTCAGTCTCTCGTCTAACTTCCGCCAACAGATCAACAGCTAGGCAGAGCGGGCCAATCAAGAACTCGAGTCTACCCTCCTGTGTGTTACGTCCTCTCAGCTGTCTACGTGGAGTACTGAGTTGCTGTGGGTAAAGTATGCCCACAATTACTTGATGATCAACTACCTCTTTTCCTAGTGCAAAAACAGACCAGGACATCCCGTCATTGTATGCCCACCTGCTCACTATTGACGGGCGTGGAGGACAGCCTGCTCCATTCCACTCCAGATGAAGGATTGGACAAGATGCCATTCAGTCCAGCATCGGACCCCAGCCCTGCAGTATCGGCCGGGACAGGAGGTGTGGTTATCGGCCAAAGACATGCCACTCAAAGTGGAGGCACGAAAATTGGCACCCCAGTATCTCAGTCCCTTCATTATGGGGTCATCAATCCTGCCGTTGCCCCACTCTGTCTTACCCGGTCTCTACAGAACCATCTTGCATTCCATGTATCCCGGTTGAAGCCAGTGCATGCCAGTCCGCTGTGCCCACTGGCCGATCCCCCTCTTTCCGCCCGGAATTGCTCTTGTGCTCATTGCTTTCAGCACTCCTACCTCCTGTCATCACCATCACGGCTGCATGGTCCTCCTTCATGATCCACAAAGCATTCTGGTCAAGCCTGTGTCTCCCTGCTCTGGTGCTTCCTCCATAATTGATTGTAATATTCTGTCATTCTGCTATTCCAGTAAATTGTTACTTTGTTTCATCTCAGCTCGCTGCATTTTAGCTCCTAATCATTCATTGGGTTGAGCTGTAACATCTTAAAACAACTTTAAATGTCAGTCTGACAGAAAAAGAAATGAAAAACAACCTTTGAGGCTGAATACATTTTCCCTTATCAAACAGCACGCCCAGATTGGATCGTGATGCAACAGAAGAAAAGTTTCAGATATGAAATACCTTGTCATGATTTGTGCTGCCTGAGGTATTTTTTTTAATTATATCTTATAGAGCAGCTTTAAGATAAAGACCAATAAATAAATAAATAAATCTCCTGTTTCAGCATACTTGCAGGATTCAGTGTGTCCACGGAGGGCTGTGCTCACCACCCTGACTAATAAGAATAAGTGCTCATTTATCTTACCAAGCTGCAGAAGTCTCACCCGAATTCTCTCCACATCACATCAACGCAAACTGCTGCAAAAAGGCAGAGGCGCTAATTACTGTGGACATGTAATATGATCTCTTTACCTGCTTTGTTTTCACTGTCTGTGGTCTTGTTCTCTTATCTTTATCTTTAATGTACCATGTTTAAAAAAAAGATTAAAATGTGGCCTAACATTCCCCTCATTCTTTGAGATAGTACAATAATTCCTGTGCATCAATTCAAGGGCAAATAGTTTACCACGTGTACTATGATCTCACAAAGTCCAACACCATGTTAAAAAAATCACCCTGTGCTGAATGTCTTTTGTTTCTACTTGAGATCCAATAGTTGCACTAGTATTCAAGCCTCCAGCAAACTGAAATCCCATTTTAATCCTCAAAACCTCAAGATGGCGGTGATCGAAGTCCCAGTGACCCAAAATTCTACTTGTTTTAACAGGTTTATTGGGATTAAAACCTGCACACCAACAGAATCTTGCATCTAGAGACTATTGTTTTGGATATGGAGCTATGGACTCTGATTCCATTCCAGTGGAGACTGCATGCTCAGTGGCACACACAAAGACCAACAGACCTGCTAAGAGGAGACGCAAGTGGAGATTTGAGAGGAAGCAGAAGCAGGGTAAGAGAGACGGCATGCAGGCGAGGCAATGACTATGACTTGACATGAACCTGCTGTTCCTATCACCTTCCTCGTTAATGCCCACTCCATTATGAACAAGATGGATGACATGAGATTGTGGATTACCAACAACTGCTTGGATAGCTGTATCATAGTGATAACAGGCATCTGGCTGCATAAAAACATCCCTGACCTAGCTATTCCCTTATCAAAAAATAGTACTGATAAGTATATAAAAAGTAAACTAGAAGTATACTTGAAACATACTTGCATATACTACTTTTTGGTAAGGGTTGAGCAAGCAGTCCGCTCCCACTATCATGTAGACCACACAGTCAAATCTGGTAAGACAAGAGGAGTAGAGACATTGTTGCCCAGATCTGGATGTCCTAATGCTTAAATGGACACCTTTTTACCTGCCCAGAGTATTCTCAACCTCAGTTGTCTTCATCACTGAGGCCTATGTTCATCCCGCAAGCTAATGATATACTAGCCATGGAGAAGTAATATGATGCCTCTGCAAGCAACAACACAAACACCCAGACAGATTTTTTTTTAAATTGTGGAAGGTGATTTCACCCACTCCAACCAAAATACTGTTCTGCCAAATTCTACAGGAACGTGGAAGTCAAAAATAAAACACTGGACCAGATCTAGACAAATGTAGCATATAAGAACCTCTCCTCACCTCATTTTGGCTAGTCAGGCCATTTATCCCAGTTCCTGACCCTAGTCTACAAACTTCTCATCAGCAGAACAAAACCATATGACAGCGACGATTTGGATTGATCAAGGTTCTTCTCAGCCTTGCAGGACTATTTTGAGGACACCATGTCGTAGCTGATCGAACATCGATCACCTCCGACAACAACAACAAAAAACAAATCAAATTGTTCTCAAGCCAGAAGCTCTGTTTGCGGGAGCTGCTTAGAGCTCAGGACATAGCACTGAGATCAGGAGACAGAGAGGCGTACAGGATGGCAAGGTCCCACCTACACAGAGGTGTCACATCAGCAAAGCAGGAGTACAAGCACTGAAAACAACTTCAACAAAAACAACCCCTGCACCATGTGGCAAGATGTAAGGAATATCACTAACTACGAGCAGAGCTACAGTCACCCCCACACTGATTCCTCCCTTCTAAATCAGCTAAATATACTCAACAAAAATATAAACGCAACACTTTTGGTTTTGCTCCCATTTTGTATGAGATGAACTCAAAGATCTAAAACTTTTTCCACATACACAATATCACCATTTCCCTCAAATATTGTTCACAAACCAGTCGAAATCTGTGATAGTGAGCACTTCTCCTTTGCTGAGATAATCCATCCCACCTCACAGGTGTGCCATATCAAGATGCTGATTAGACACCATGATTAGTGCACAGGTGTGCCTTAGACTGCCCACAATAAAAGGCCACTCTGAAAGGTGCAGTTTTGTTTTATTGGGGGGGGATACCAGTCAGTATCTGGTGTGACCACCATTTGCCTCATGCAGTGCAACACATCTCCTTCGCATCATCTGTGAAGAGAACACCTCTCCAACGCGCCAAATGCCAGCGAATGTGAGCATTTGCCCACTCAAGTCGGTTACGACGACGAACTGGAGTCAGGTCGAGACACCGATGAGGACGCCGAGCATGCAGATGAGCTTCCCTGAGACGGTTTCTGACAGTTTGTGCAGAAATTCTTTGGTTATGCAAACCGATTGTTTCGGCAGCTGTCCGAGTGGCTGGTCTCAGACGATCTTGGAGGTGAACATGCTGGATGTGGAGGTCCTGGGCTGGTGTGGTTACACGTGGTCTGCGGTTGTGAGGCTGGTTGGATGTACTGCCAAATTCTCTGAAACGACTTTGGAGACAGCTTATGGTAGAGACATGAACGTTCAATACACGAGCAACAGCTCTGGTTGACATTCCTGCTGTCAGCATGCCAACTGCACGCTCCCTCAAATCTTGCGACATCTGTGGCATTGTGCTGTGTGATAAAACTGCACCTTTCAGAGTGGCCTTTTATTGTGGGCAGTCTAAGGCACACCTGTGCACTAATCATGGTGTCTAATCAGCATCTTGATATGGCACACCTGTGAGGTGGGATGGATTATCTCAGCAAAGGAGAAGTGCTCACTATCACAGATTTAGACTGGTTTGTGAACAATATTTGAGGGAAATGGTGATATTGTGTATGTGGAAAAAGTTTTAGATCTTTGAGTTCATCTCATACAAAATGGGAGCAAAACCAAAAGTGTTGCGTTTATATTTTTGTTGAGTATACATTTGTCGCTGGCTTTGAGGACAGCTCAAGCACCAATAGGGGAACAGACCCAGATGCAGAAAGCTTTCTAGAAAGTAACAAGCAAATCACTCTCTAGACCTATTAGATAAAGAGAGCAATAATCTGCAATAAAGCAACTGGTCCTGGTGGTGTTTCAGGATGAGTACTGAAGACGTGCTGACCAGCTCACTGCTGTATTCACATGCATCTCCAACCTGTCACTACAGCACGCCACCTGTGCCCACCTGTTTGAAAACTGCCTTGTACCCAAAACCTTAGCCATTACGTGCATGAATGATTATGAAATGCTTTGAGAGATGGGTACTGCCCCACGTAAAAGTATGTTTATAAAGAATGCAAGACGTCTCATTTTGGGAGGAAAAACCTTTTAAAAAAAAAAAATTTTAGTCGATTGTAGTTTATTGTCTGTATTGCAACGTTTGTAAGAGGTGTCATTTTATTTAAAGCGGTGATTTGTTTTGAAGTTATTAATTCCGAGCAGACTCTGTCTCAGAGAGACAGTCAGAGAGTTACGCAGCATTTGAAGCTGTGACAAAATGGAGGCCGATTCTCGTTTCTCAACTGCAACAAGACCAGAGTCGCAGTTAGTGACTTTAATCGACACAAAAGTGACTCATGATATTTTAATGGCTTTCAGAGGGATGAAGAAGCAGACTTACCGCTTCTGAAGAGCAGCGAATCAAAGAGCCAAGAGCCATTGAATCAAAGCATTGCTTCAATTCACGTTTCAAACTGGAATCGCGCTGCAGAAATGGTTTATTACAGACGCTGTATTGAAAATCGTAACGGTCCAAAATGATAGCATAATGGGCCGTAACGCAAGATTGCGCTAGCTAGAACCCTGGATAATATTATAAAATGCATTAAAACTGTAATCCTGCAAAGTAATCCCCATTTTTATTAAATATACCTGTAATCTGAATACATCTTTTTTTTCTGTAACTGTAGCGGAATACAGTTACCTTTTTTTTGTATCCTAATTATGTAACCCCCTTACATGTATTCCATTATCCCCAAGCCTGGTTAAAATATAACATATCTTTTAATGTTGAATAATGCACTAATTCTGAAGTTTTGTAACAAACACAGACAGATCACAATGGATTCTGGGTAAAATGTGCCTCCACTAATCACTGATTGGTTGAGTCATTCATTATGTAAACCAACACTTTAATGTGATGTGTGTCGTGTGTTGGTGTTTACAGATAAATGTGCTTTTGTAAAATATTCCATTTTTTTATTTGTAAAAACAGGCATTTTTACGAAGCCCTGGAAGTGTCATCACTGTGGAGAGAATGTGCACTCATTTTATTATATTATGCGCACATTTTATGATGTGCGCACGTTTTATTATATTGTGCACACATTTTATTATATTGTGCACGTTTTATGATATTGTGCGCACGTTTTAAGCATCGTTTGAGTAAAACAAGGGCACAATCTACTTAAACATGGCCACAATTTGTAAAACGTGCACTCAGTATTGTCTTGACACAAATATTGGCTATTAGCCAACAAACCAGGAGACAGTGTAATACATTTCCCCATTAGAAATGGATCTGGTCAGAGTGTATCATCATGGTTTGGGCGCACAAGGACATATAGAGAACTCCAGCTGCCCAGCATGACATCATCTGGAGTTTAAGCACATTAAAAAGGATGCTGAGGTCGAAGCGTATTCCCGTCGTGAGGATGACAATTTAGGTCATATTATGAAGTTCATTTTGAATGAAAGGAAAACGTGAGCACATTTTATTAATTTAAGGGCTCAATTAAAGGAAGATGTGCACACAAATTATCACGGCCAGGAAAATGTGCGCATGTTTAATAAATTTGAGAGCACGTTTTATCAATTTGTGGGCTCAATTAAAGGAAAACGTGCGTACAAATTATCATGGCCAGAAAAAAATATCACTTTAAGTGACCTCTCCCGGGTTCCGTACTCCCATCGAGAGTTTTTGTAAATTAAGTTTGAAAAAAAACCTTCTGTTTACGTTTTGCTTCTGGAAACATGAGTCTGACGTGTGGTTTTTGAACATACAATGTGTGTGAGAACATAAATCGTGTGCTCTGAACTTTTACATTGTGCGATTCTGTGGTACAGTTTGAGCTGGAAATGAGTACAGTGATTGAAAATATCAGCCCAGCTTCAGGGCCAATACTGCCATGAACACTACTGGCCAGTAGATGGCAGTAGAAACCTTGAAAACTTGCCAAAACAAAATTCCAGATAATCCATGTCTGCTACATTTAAGATGCGTGGAATTTAATAAACACAGACACAATAACAACGTCTATAAACCCAGAGAATATATTTACGAGAGCTTTAGGCACGAGAGTTTAATGCTGTTGTCCGTAGAGCCTGATCAGAGTGTTTCAAATGCATTTCTCATGTCATGAATGTAATTACCCTATCCTACCCATAATGCACTGCTGGGCACAGCATATATCCACACTAAAACCTTAAAAATTAGTGCATTACTTTAAAACTAAAGCATATATCTACGTAATATTTTCACTTTATAAAACTTCAGACATGACATTAATTTAAATAACTTGTCCGAAATGAGTTTGGTTAAAAGTTGAACCATAAGTTAAAAATGTATGCCTATGGATGACTTGGGTGATATTGCCCTCATATTAGTATGGGGTTAAAATAAATTCATTTATTTTTTTTGTTTGTTTTTTGTTTTTCTGGGACCTGTTGTTCTTTGCCCGCAGAGGATAGAGCGGTTTCTTCTTGAAGCAGCTTTTCTCTGTTTTGCAGAGGGTAGAACTACACATCAACTACGAAACATTGAACAGGTAGGTGCTCAACTGATTTTAAATTTTATAAATGTTTGGAGCTGTTCAGAGTTATTTACCACGTTATCTGTCTAAAAATTATCGGACAAAAATTTATCGCAAGATTATTAGTCTGATAATGGTTTTTAAAGTTATCTAAAAAGATAATCCGATAATGAAAACATTATCTTCGATAATTATTGGTTATTGGATTATCGGAACTGTGTCCACCACTGTGTATTGGAATGAATTTATGCTGCCGTGACAAAAATGTGGTGGTTTTCGTCACAGTATCACAAACCAATAGATTAATCTGTATTTCGTGCTGCTGAATCACTACATGCCGTGAGACTGGGTTGAACTACCGCAGTATAGGATACTCCTTATATCCACAGACTGCAACCTTCCATCAAGACAGGGTCTGAACCATTGGATCGCAAGCTCATCGAATCCCATGGTCTTAACCTTAAACAAGAGGATTTTATGGTCCACAGTATGAAACGCTTTCTGTAAATCTAAAAGTGTCATACCTGTATAATTGTCCTTCCCAGACAGCAAATGGATCTGGGCCAGATGTAGTCCAACATCTGGTACCAATCCTGAAAACAGATCCGGTCCAGACAATTTTTCCACCCTGGCCCAGATCCGGCATGGCTCCACTTTAGAGTTCTGGAATAGATCCGGACCAGATCTCAACCAGATCTGCAAAAGACCAACCATTTACAGCCCATATCTGGCATGGATCTTGGACAGATGTGGTCCGCAACACGGCACCGTGGCAGGAACATGGTGTTAGCATAATGATAAGCAATTTTATCTACACTCGGCAGAAACTATCCATTAGCGTTATAAACTCAGGCCTGTGAAAACTCCTTGAATCCACGGGATGCGTGGATTTCATCATGGGGGGGGGGTTGTTAGTGTGTACTCTGTAATCATGATCATCAATGAGGTTTTTTTAATTGCTTATTGCAAAGCGTTATATATATATACATATATATATACATATATATATACATATATATATATACATATATATATATATACATATATATATATACATATATATATATATACATATATATATATATACATATATATATATATATATATATATATATATATATATATATATACACGAGGGCTGTCAATAAAGTTACGGTCCTTTTTATTTTTTTCAAAAACTATATGGATTTCATTCATATGTTTTTACGTCAGACATGCTTGAACCCTCGTGCGCATGCGTGAGATTTTCCACGCCTGTCGGTGACGTCATTCGCCTGTGAGCACTGCTTATGGGAGGAGTCGTCCAGCCCCTCGTCGGAATTCCTTTGTCTGAGAAGTTGCTGAGAGACTGGCGCGTTGTTTGATCAAAATTTTTTCTAAACCTGTGAGACACATTGAAGTGGACACGGTTTGAAAAATTAAGCTGGTTTTCAGTGAAAATTTTAACGGCTGATGAGAGATTTTGAGGTGATTCTGTCGCTTTAAGGACTTTTCACGGTGCGAGACGTCGCGCAGCTCTCTCAGGCGGCGTCATCAGCCTGTTCAAGCTGAAAACCTCCACATTTCAGGCTCTATTGATCCAGGACGTCGTGAGAGAACAGAGAAGTTTCAGAAGAAGTCGGTTTCAGCATTTTATCCGGATATTCCACTGTTGAAGGAGATTTTTTCCGCCACAGGAAAAACACCTCTGTTGAAAGCCTTAAGGACAAGTTGGAACATGTCCTGCCTGTTAAACAATTTCTCATATACTCACTCCACTGAAAGCCATCAAAAGCCGCCTGGATTTTACAAATGGTTATCAACACGGAGGTGTTTTTCCTGTGCCGCCGCACCGCGTCGGCTGCGTCCCGACGCGCAGATCCGTCCACACGTCTTTCATTAAAAAAATCTCCTTTAACAGTGGAATATCCGGATAAAATGCTGAAACCGAATTCTTCTGAAACTTCTCTGTTCTCTCACGACGTCCTGGATCAATAGAGCCTGAAATGTGGAGGTTTTCAGCTTGAACAGGCTGATGACGCCGCCTGAGAGCGCTGCACGACGTCTCGCACCGTGAAAAGTCCTTAAAGCGACAGAATCACCTCAAAATCTCTCATCAGCTGTTAAAATTTTCACTGAAAACCAGCTTAATTTTTCAAACCGTGTCCACTTCGATGTGTCTCACAGGTTTAGAAAAAATTTTGATCAAACAACGCGCCAGTCTCTCAGCAACTTCTCAGACAAAGGAATTCCAACGAGGGGCTGGACGACTCCTCCCACAAGGAGTGCTCACAGGCGAATGACGTCACCGACAGGCGTGGAAAAACTCACGTATGCGCACGAGGGTTCAAGCATGTCTGACGTAAAAACATATGAATGAAATCCATATAGTTTTTGAAAAAAATAAAAAGGACCGTTACTTTATTGACAGCCCTCGTATATATATATATATATATATATATATATATATATACACTCAACAAAAATATAAATGCAACACTTTTGGTTTTGCTCCCATTTTGTATGAGATGAACTCAAAGATCTAAAACTTTTTCCACATACACAATATCACCATTTCCCTCAAATATTGTTCACAAACCAGTCTAAATCTGTGATAGTGAGCACTTCTCCTTTGCTGAGATAATTCATCCCACCTCACAGGTGTGCCATACCAAGATGCTGATTAGACACCATGATTAGTGCACAGGTGTGCCTTAGACTGTCCACAATAAAAGGCCACTCTGAAAGGTGCAGTTTTATCACACAGCACAATGCCACAGATGTCGCAAGATTTGAGGGAGCGTGCAATTGGCATGCTGACAGCAGGAATGTCAACCAGAGCTGTTGCTCGTGTATTGAATGTTCATTTCTCTACCATAAGCCGTCTCCAAAGGCTTTCAGAGAATTTGGCAGTACATCCAACCAGCCTCACAACCACAGACCACGTGTAACCACACCAGCCCAGGACCTCCACATCCAGCATGTTCACCTCCAAGATCGTCTGAGACCAGCCACTCGGACAGCTGCTGAAACAACCGGTTTGCATAACCAAAGAATTTCTGCACAAACTGTCAGAAACCGTCTCAGGGAAGCTCATCTGCATGCTCGTCGTCCTCATCGGGGTCTCGACTTGACTCCAGTTCGTCGTCGTAACCGACTTGAGTGGGCAAGTGCTCACATTCGCTGGCGTTTGGCACGTTGGAAAGGTGTTTTCTTCACGGATGAATCCCGGTTCACACTGGTCAGGACAGATGGCAGACAGCATGTGTGGCGTCGTGTGGGTGAGCGGTTTTCTGATATCAGTGTTGTGGATCGAGTGGCCCATGGTGACGGTGGGGTTATGGTATGGGCAGGCGTCTGTTATGGACGAAGAACACAGGTGCATTTTATTGATGGCATTTTGAATGCACAGAGATACCGTGACGAGATCCTGAGGCCCATTGTTGTGCCATACATCCAAGAACATCACCTCATGTTGCAGCAGGATAATGCACGGCCCCATGTTGCAAGGATATGTACACAATTCTTGGAAGCTGAAAATGTCCCAGTTCTTGCATGGCCGGTATACTCACCGGACATGTCACCCATTGAGCATGTTTGGGATGCTCTGGACCGGCGTATACGACAGCGTGTACCAGTTCCTGCCAATATCCAGCAACTTCGCACAGCCACTGAAGAGGAGTGGACCAACATTCCACAGGCCACAATTGACAACCTGATCGACTCTATGCGAAGGAGATGTGTTGCACTGCATGAGGCAAATGGTGGTCACACCAGATACTGACTGGTATCCCCCCCCAATAAAACAAAACTGCACCTTTCAGAGTGGCCTTTTATTGTGGACAGTCTAAGGCACACCTGTGCACTAATCATGGTGTCTAATCAGCATCTTGATATGGCACACCTGTGAGGTGGGATGGATTATCTCAGCAAAGGAGAAGTGCTCACTGTCACAGATTTAGACTGGTTTGTGAACAATATTTGAGGGAAATGGTGATATTGTGTATGTGGAAAAAGTTTTAGATCTTTGAGTTCATCTCATACAAAATGGGAGCAAAACCAAAAGTGTTGCATTTATATTTTTGTTAAGTGTATATATATATATTTGACAAGCAAGTTTTATGGGGGTAAGTTCCGTGGATCCGAGGAAACTGATTTGTATCTGTAACACACAGATCAGTGTCTGTGGATCAGTGTCTGCTAATCGGTGGGATGTGTGGATTTCATCATGGGGGAGCCATGATGAAATCCACGCATCCCGCGGATTCACAGAGTTTTCACAGCCCTGAGTTTATAACCGCTAATGAATAGTTTCTGCTGAGTGCAGATAAAATTGATTATCGTTATGCTAACCCCATTTTCCTGCCACAGTGCCATGATGCGGACCACATCTGTACCAGGTCCATGCCAGATATGGGCTGTAAATGGTTGGTCTTCTGCAGATCAGTTTCAAATCTGGTCCGGATCTGTTCCAGAACTGTAAAGTGGAGCTGTGCTGGATCTGGGCCAGGGTGCAATAATTGTCTGTACCGGATCTGTTTTCAGGATTGGTACCGGATGTTGGACTATATCCGAACTGGATCCAATTGCTGTCTGGGTTGTTTTGCTCAGATTTTATATAGTCCAATAAATGGATCAAGCATGTATCTGTGAAATATTGTGATCTAAAACCAGACTGAAATTCATATAATAACTTGTTATTGCACAAATAGTGATCAACTTGATTAAAAACAATTTTCACAGATATTTTAGATACAATGCTCAATATTGAGACTGGCCAATAGTTACTTGCTTCTGTCTTGGAGTTCTTCTTAAAAAATAAGGATGATTCTCGCAGATTTCAAATCGGAACGCTAGAAATCAACAAATTTAAAATATAAGTTAATGCATTTGCAGCCCTGTGATACAACTGGCATTCTGTCCAGGGTGTACACCACTGCACGCCCTATGACTGCTGGAATTTTTAAATTTTAAACTATGCATTAATCGAACATCTGAAGTGCTATTATCTCTGTTACCAAACCAGTTACCCTGAGCTAGCTCGCTAACATCAAGATAGGTAGGCATGTTCCGGCTTTATTTACCCTGGACATCTAACAGAATAGTCTTTCCATATTGCGATAAAATGTGTTTTCTTGAATACTTGTAGGTGTCAGGGACGTGGGGGTGGTTTTGGTGCTTGGTTTGTCTCCTTTTCTGCTTGGGTTTACTCTGTCCTGTTGTCTCTTGTCTTTGTTTCTCATTTCTTGGTGGTGGGCGTCTCCGTCTGTCTGGCCAAGCCCCGGTTCTGGATGTTTCCCTACATACCTGTTCTGTGTTTCGATTAATCACTTGGGTGCTTTATAAGCCGCTCGGTTTGGATCTGTCCTTTGCCAGTTCAATGTGCCTAGTGCCTTCTTACCAGCTCTGTTCTAGTTTTCTTGCCTTGCTTATTGTGCCTCCTCGGTTTATGACTACTACCTGCCTGCCCTTTGACCACGCTTTTTGCCTGATGTTCTGGATCCTGTTGTTTTGTTTGGACTGCCTATCCATGTACTGACCTAAGCCTGTTCATTCAGTAAATGTTTTTCCTCCACAGAGCTGTGTACCTGCGTCGTGCATTTGCGTCCGGCCTGTCCTAACTTTCCAGCCTGATAGATCGAACTGGCCAACAATGGACGCAGCAGACGCAGATTCGTTCCATCGGGCGGTTCGCCACCACAGCCAACAATTAGCGCAACAGGAGGATCAACTTGCTGCTCTGAATTCTGGTCTCAATGCATTAGCGAAGAGACAAGATGCATTCATGGACTCAGTAAGTGCTCAGATGGAGCAGCTGCTAATTGCTGTAAAACATCAGGCTACGACCCGAACGACTCCCGCAACGTCAGCACTTCCGGGAGCGTCAGCTGCCCCACTGGCTCCCATTCCTGTACCAGAGGTCTGGTGAGTCTGGGGATGTTAAACCCTTTTTCACACAATGTGAATTACACTTTGAGTTGATGGCACCAATGTTTCCGACCGACTGGTCGAAGATAGCATTTGTTATCACTCACCTCACCGGTTGGGCGGCAGCGTGGGCTACGGCTGAATGGAGCTGAGACTCACCATCCTGCTCCTCCTTGGCAGCCTTTACCAAATCCCTGCAGCAGGTTTTTCAGCGCTCCTCTCCTGGACGCGAGGCAGCACGAGAACTGTTGAGACTGAAGCAAGGCCATCGTCGCGTGGCTGACTACGCTATCGACTGCCGCATTCTAGCCGCAAAGAGCAAGTGGAACCCGTCGCTCTCCAAGACATGTTTTTTCAGGGGTTAAATGAGAACATCAGGAGCCAGCTCATTGCGACAGATTTGCCAGAAGACTTGGACGACCTAATAGCCTTGGCCATCCGCACCGATCGCCATCTGTCGGAGCACCCTCGTCGAGAACGCCATCACCTCGGGACCATGATGGACCGGCTGCCCACTTCTGGTCACTCGAGTGCCCTCCCTTCCACTTCTACTGAGGAGCCCATGCAGGTGGGGAGGGCCCGACTCACCAGCGAAGAGAAGGAGCGCCGCAGCATGGAAGGACTGTGCTACTACTGTGGTCAACCCAGTCGGTCATTTACTTGTTGATTGCCCAGTCAGGGGTGCCCCGGTGCGGCCGAGAACAGTAGTGCGGGTGAGTCAGAGCTCAATTCTCCCCTCATCTCAGAATATGATTAATGCTGAACTTAAGTCTGATTCGTCCTCCCTAATTTGCCCATAATTTATCGATTCTGGTGCTGATTCTAAACTAATGCAATCTTCTCTCGCCAGGTCCCTCTATCTTAAGTGGTAAAGGCTCTCACGGCCTTTGGTGGTCCATGCTGTGGATGGCAGCCCACTGGGCCAAATAATTTTCCGGACACAGTCAGTTCAAATGACCATACCCGATAATCATTCAGAAAATGACTCACCCGGTTATCTTGGGGCATCCCTGGCTGCAGTGCCACAAACCCCGCCTGGACTGGTCGCTCAGGAGGATAGAGTCCTGAGGACCAGCTTGTACAAATGTCTGTTTAACCAAGCCTGTTAAAACCTCTGATTTACATAACTCTGATCTGTAGGGAGTTCCTTCATGTTACCATGATTGTGCTGAGGTGTTTAGCAAGTCAAAAGCTAAATCACTACCTCCTCATCGTGAGTATGATTGTGTGATAGATCTTCTCCCAGGGGCTATACCCCCCCGGGGAAAGTTATTTTCACTCTGCTCCCAAACGCGAGGCCATGAACACTTATATTCAAGAATCAATAGCTGCTGGCCTAATTTGTCAGTCGTCTTCACCCGCTGGGGCTGGATTCTTCTTTGTAGAAAAGAAGGACAAAACACTCCATCCCTGTATTGACTATCGAGGCCTTAATGACGTCACAGTCAAGAACCGATACCCCTTACCGCTAATCTCAACAGCCTTCGAGCTCTTGGAGGGAGCTAAAATCTTTACAAAGTTGGACTTGGGGAATGCGTATCACTTGGTTCGCATTCCTGCCGGGGATGAATGGAAAACTGCCTTTAACACTCCCACAGGTCACTATGAGTATCTAGTCATGCCCTTTGGCCTCACTAATGCTCCCATGGTATTTCAAAATCTGGTGAATGACGTATTACGTGAATACCTCAATAGGTGCATTTTTGTTTATCTTGATGATATATTAATTTATTCCCCGAATCTAGAAATGCACGTCCAACAGGTACGATCCATCTTATCAACCTTGTTACAGAATAATCTCTACGTCAAGGCAGAGAAATGTGAATTCCATTGTTCCACCATGTCTTTCCTCGGTTTCGTGATTTCAGAAGGGCTCATACAGATGGACCCAGCGAAAGTTGCCGCAGTTCGCGGTTGGTCGGTTCCAAAAGATCGCAAAGATGTTCAACGGTTTTTGGGCTTTGCTAACTTTTATCATAAGTTCATTCAAAATTTCAGTACTATCGCAGCTCCGCTACATCACGTCACCTCCTCGCTTCGTCCGTTTGTATGGACTCCGGAGTGCGACGAGGCGTTCCGGAACCTAAAGAATCATTTCACAATGGCCCCCGTGTTACTCCTCCCTGACCCTGCCCAGCAGTTCGTGGTTGAGGCCGATGCCTCTGATGCCGGCATCGGAGCAGTGCTTTCTCAAACAGGGCCCCAAGATAACAGGTTACACCCATGCGCCTTCTTGTCAAAGAAACTCACTGCCGCAGAGCGCAACTATGGCATCGGCGATCGCAAACTGCTGGCAGTTAAAGTGGCTTTGGAGGAGTGGCAGCACTGGTTGGAGGGGGCACAGTTGCCTTTTTTAGTCTGGACAGATCATAAGAATCTGGCATATCTCTGCTCCGCTAAACGTCTAAATGCGCGCCAGGCTAGGTGGGCTATCTTTTTCAGCCATTTCAAAATTGTTTTATCATACTGTCCAGGATCTAAAAATGGCAAGCCCGACGCACTCTCCCGGTTGGATAATTCCGTCACCTCAACTTCTACTCCCGAGCTGATTCTGCCTGGCAAATGTTTTGTGTCTGCACTGACTTGGAGCATTGAAGCTAAGGTTAAGTCTGTCCTTGGTAATACTCCTGTCCCCCCAGAGTGTCCTACTGGCAAGTTGTTTGTTCCGGCCTCACTAAGGGGGGAAGTCATTCAGTGGGGGCATGATAGCCGTTTTTCGTGTCACCCGAGTGCTGTGAGAACAAGGTATTTGCTTTCACAGCAGTTTTGGTGGCTGAAGATGTTAGTCGACATCAAGGAGTATTTTAATGCATGTTCTGTTTGTGCCATGCACAAAACCTCAACACGTCCACCTGCAGGTGCTCTTTTATCTTTGTCAATTCCAGTTAAGCCAATTGGACTCATATTTCCGTGGACTTTGTAACTGGGTTACCACCCTCTAAGGGCCACACTGTAATCATGACAGTTGTTGATCAGTTATGTAAAATGGTTCACTTCGTACCACTGCCTAAACTTTCGTCTGCCAAGGAAACAGCAGAGGCCTTGTTACAGTATGTGTTCAAGTTGCATGGGTTGCCTCAAGATATAGTTTCAGACCAGGGCCCTCAGTTTGTTTCCCATTTCTGGAGGGAATTCTGTCGGCTCCTCTGGGTCACGTCAAGTCTCACTTCTGGTTACCACCCCCAGGCCAATTGTCAGGCAGAACGCCTTAATCAGGAGTTGGAGAAGGGCCTGTAGATCTTGTCATCTCAGTTTCCCGTCTCCTGGTCCACTCAGATGCCCTGGATCGAACTCGCTCACAATTGTTTGCCAACGGCCTCCTCCGGCTTCTCTCCATTTCATGTTGTCTTTGGTCATTAACCTTCTCTTTTTCCCTCCACGGATTTTCATTCTCCTGTTCCTTCTGCACTCAGTCTGGTGATGCGGTGCCAGCGAACCTGGAACCGGGCCCGGAGGGCCCTGTTGTGGTCATCCGCAAGCTATAAAGCAGCGGCGGACCGCAAACGGTCTGTTGCACCTTCTTACTCTCCTGGTCAACGGGTTTGGTTATCCACACGTCATCTGCCACTACAGGGTGTTCCTCGCAAGATGGCTCCCAGGTTCGTTGGTCCCTTTCCGATAGCTAAGGTCATTAATCCTGTCTCTGTTCATCTATCTCTTCCCTGGTCTATGAAGGTCCATCCCACGTTTCAATGTCAGCCAGCTTAAACCGGTTCGATCCAGTCTGCTGTGCCTACCGGCCATTCCCCCACTGCCTACCTGGTTCGTGGGTGGGGGTCCCATCTTCTCTGTGCATCGCCTTCTGGGTTCCCGGTGGCGGGGTCGTGGTCTGCAGTATTTGGTGGACTGGGAGGGTTATGGCCCAGAGGAGCGGTCTTGGGTTCCCTCCCGCTTTGTTTTGGATCCCGGTCTTGTTCGCACCTTTCATGCTTCTCACCCTTCTGCCCCGGGGCCGTTGAGGGTCGGCCCTTGGGGGGGGGGGGGGGGGGTACTGTCAGGGTTGTGGGGGTGGTTTTGGTGCTTGGTTTGTCTCCTTTTCTGCTTGGGTTTACGCTGTCCTGTTGTCATATCAAATCAAATCAATTTTATTTATATAGCGCCAAATCACAACAAACAGTTGCCCCAAGGCGCTTTATATTGTAAGGCAAAAGCCATACAATAATTACAGAAAAACCCCAACGGTCAAAACGACCCCCTATGAGCAAGCACTTGGCGACAGTGGGAAGGAACAACTCCCTTTTAACAGGAAGAAACCTCCAGCAGAACCAGGCTCAGGGAGGGGCAGTCTTCTGCTGGGACTGGTCGGGGCTGAGGGGAGAGAATCAGGAAAAAGACATGCTGTGGAAGAGAGCAGAGATCAATCACTAATGATTAAATGCAGAGTGGTGCATACAGAGCAAAAAGAGGTGAATAAAGAGGTGCATCATGGGAACCCCCCAGCAGTCTAAGTCTGTAGCAGTATAACTAAGGGATGGTTCAGGGTCACCTGATCCAGCCCTAACTATAAGCTTTAGCAAAAAGGAAAGTTTTAAGCTTAATCTTAAAAGTAGAGAGGGTGTCTGTCTCCCTAATCCGAATTGGGAGCTGGTTCCACAGGAGAAGAGCCTGAAAGCTGAAGGCTCTGCCTCCCATTCTAATCTTACAAACCCTAGGAACTACAAGTAAGCCTGCAGTCTGACAGCAAAGCGCTTTATTGGGGTGATATGGTACTATGAGGTCCCTAAGATAAGATGGGACCTGATTATTCAATCCTTATAAGTAATTAACAGGGAGCTCTTGTCTCTTGTCTTTGTTTCTCGGTTCTTGGTGGTGGGCGTCTCCGTCTGTCTGGCCACGCCCCGGTTCTGGGTGTTTCCCTACACACCTGTTCTGTGTTTCGATTAATCACTTGGGTGCTTTATAAACCGCTCGGTTTGGATCTGTCCTTCGCTAGTTCGATGTGCCTAGTGCCTTCTTACCAGCTCTGTTCTAGTTTTCTTGCCTTGCTTATTGTGCCTCCTCGGTTTATGACTACTACCTGCCTGCCCTTTGACCAAGGGCGTAGGTTTGGTCTCAGCTTTGGTAGGGACAATACCACCCCCTCCCCCGGTCCCCCTGCCCACCACCACCACCCCCTAACCCACTCATACCATTAGATGCACAAGTACAGCATAATACATAACACATGACGACATAATGCTGAATAATTTAACACTTTATTTACAATATTAAGTGTGTAGGCAAACAAACAAATAGCTTAAATAACAAAATTGCACCCAAAATCAGAAATCTATTCTATAGGCCTACAGCTGAGAGAACAAAACAAAACAAAAAAAATACTTGTGGAGCTAACAAAAAAAAAAAAAAGTTTTTGCAACCAAGATGTTGTGTGGGCCGCTGAAGAGGAGGTACTGCTGGCCCACTACCACCAGAGGGCGCCCTGCTTGGAGTGCGGGCTCCAAGCACGAGAGGGCGCCAGACCCAGAGGAAGTGACAGCTGTCACTCATTACTCCAGCTGTCACTCATCTACACCACCATATAAGCCGGACTGCAACTCCACCTCCCCGCCGAGAAATCGACTACCAGAACCAAGGTAATTTCTCTGCTGACTTTAAACTGTGACTTACGTCTGTTTGCAGCCGTATTCCTGTGAAGACCCAGAAGAGGGACAAACAGGAGCTGCACGAGTGTGTGTGATTTGGAGGTGGAGGTGCTCCCACCTAACGGTATCTGGACTATGTATTACTGAGTGTGCGGACTCACACTCACACATCATATTTCTGCTTTCTGCCAGCAGTACCAGGGTCGACAGTCGAAGACAGAGGCCACCTGGGGACTCGGGACTTGGCGGCTCCGGTGTTCTTCAGGCCGTTGGTGGTGGAAGCCGTGTGGGACGCGGCTTCTCTCTCGTCGGGCGTCTTCTATCTTCGAGCCTGCCACACTTCACCTGGTGTTTATTGACTGTGAGATTAAGACACGTTTCGTTGTGTATTATCACAACATTAAATTGTTACCTTTTGGCTTACTCATTGTCCGTTCATTTGCGCCCCCTGTTGTGGGTCCGTGCTACGACACCTTCACAACACAAGATGTATAATCTATTCTCTTCATCAATAATGCAGTTGTAGATATCTGGCAACCTAATTTGCCAAAAAAAAAAGGGATTTCCATTGATATATATGGTGTATTACGGTAAACGTAAGCCTGTGATGTCATAACGCAGAGGAAAAACACGGAAGTTTCACACTAGTGCGCCGCTGATTCTCATTACCGTAAGTTCTCATGTAAGCCCTCATTCTGAAAAATTTCAACACTGACAGCAAGCCAAGAACCCGTGCTTTCCAACAGTATGCTATATGTTGCATATATTACGGTAAAATGCGTTCGGTGACTTTTGAAACGAGGGAAAAGTATGAAAAAGAGCGCAAAAGTGACAGAAAAGTACAGAGACAGACAGCAAACATAAATGTAGTAATTTTTGAGGAAAAGGCAGGGTGTTAGTGTCATTTGTGAAGGTGTGTGTGCGTGTTTGTGTGGGTGTGCAGTTTATTTTAAGTGTGGCGCACAGCATTGTTGGCAAGCCCCCCCGCCCTTCTTGTTTTTCTGCACCGGAGCCACCCATCCTCTGCGCTCCGGGACCTCCCACTTTACAAATTAAGCACTGCCTACCACCACGAGATGCGCTTTGTTTACGTCCATGTGAGAAGAACGTGAGCCAATGAAATTGCAACATGGGTAACCCTGTCACTCTGGCACGTCGAAAACACAAAACGTGACGACTAAAATTATAGTATCGAGTTCGCAAAAAAATAGTGAATGATTTTGTTACATAAAAAAATGCTAAATATTGGTAGGGACTATTTTGCCATCCCAAAATATTGGTTGTGACTTGTCCCTATGGTCCATATGCAAACCTACGCCCCTGCCTTTGACCATGCTTTTTGCCTGATGTTCTGGATCCTGTTGTTTTGTTTGGACTGCCTATCCATGTACCGACCTAAGCCTGTTCATTCAGTAAACGTTTTTCCTCCACAGAGCTGTGTACCTGCGTCGTGCATTTGCATCTGGCCTGTCCTGCCTTTCCAGCCTGATAGAAGGCAGGTAGTGCCCAAGTGGAGTAAGTGGTGGGCTTGTAACAAGCAACTTGCAGATTCAAATCCACAACAGACTGAAAAATCACTCAAGGCACTTAATGAAGGGGTTTTGCCTGAGACTGCATGGAAAACACTGGTAAACACAATTTATCTTGCAAGGAGTTTTTCAATGCAATTTGGCTAATTTGGGGCGCTGAATCGGAATCTGGTGTTAGTTTTTGTCAATCACATCATGTTTTTGAGATATGAAAACATAATTCTCGTATCAAGCATTGAAGAAAAAGCTGCAGTCTCGCACATGTCCATAAACAATATTACGGCTCTTGTTCCCATTTCGCACACCTGGTTTACAAACTCTGCTTTTAAAGCTGCTTGTGTGCATGATTAGTGGCGTCAAACTCGTGAGTGAATGAGCAACTTCTGCATAATCCATCAATACATGCAGATTGCAAAAAAAAAAAAAAAAAAAAAAAAGTAATGTGATAGAGGAAATCTGAGCTCAGATTTGGATTCAGCAGAATTACCTTAAATCAGTTCTCAAAGTCCATGCAAGAAAAAAAAAGTTTTTTGTTAACCAGTGCAATATGTCCCAAATGTTCAAATATATCAATGAATCATATGAACTAAATACAAACCCACATATCACAGGAGATGGAAACCAGTAAGATATGAATGGTTGCAGCTCTAAATTAGGTCATATTTTATCTGCACATCATCACAGTATCCACTATCTCCCTCTCTTTTTGCCTCTCTCTACTTTAAGGGAAACTTCAGTAAGCCGATGTATCACTGATGCCATGAGGCAGGATAGTGATGTGTCGTTCTGTAGCTCAATTAAAGAAAAATTTTTCTGCAAACCTGAGCCGCTAAGTCAATTTGTAACCTGGTGCCATATTAATCGGCAGTGACGGACGGTGCAGTGTTGGAGGGTGAGGCGCAGTAACTTATAGCACCTGAAGGAAGAGACAGGAAGTAATGAGATTCTCAGTGCTCCTTCTCTCATATGCATCAGCTGCACAAATACCATGAAGGGAGTGGAGGATCATGCTTATAAATGTTCTTCACAGGGTGGCCTGTGGAAGATATTCTGCTACTTCTTTATTTCTCACATTTTTAAACTTTTTCCTTCCAAAGGGTTCGCATGCCAAGTTAGTGTCCAAGTGGTTAGTCTACTGGGTTTCAGTGCAAAAAGTTCCTGGTTCAAATCCCACTCCTGCTACATTTCTCCATATAATGTGGAGTACCTTGAGGGGTCATTCCGTGTGAAATCATCCCTCCCAGGTCATCGACTTAGATTCTCATGACTTTTTTTTTTTTTTTTTTTTTGCAAGTACACTCATACGTCTGATGAACGCATGCAAAATATTTCTGATTAATTCCAAATATTATATATATTATTTTATTTATTTATTTTTTTTAAATCAGGGTACCCACAATCCTATTTTCCACTTGCAAATGCATTTTGAGCTTTCTTTCATTTTAAAAGGCATTATCTCAGCTAAAAATGCAGATATAAAGCTCAAATTTGGAATACACGATATTTGGGCACCCCAGATACAGTAGTAAATTTCAAAAATGGGATACAGAGCTATTTTTTCATTCTGTAGCATCACAAAAATGGCAGTTTGTCCATTCTCGCAAAAAATGACAAAATTTCAAAGAGCTGTACTAAAAAGATTCAATGGATAATCTTCATATTGTAGAATACACATACACTCAACAAAAATATAAACGCAACACTTTTGGTTTTGCTCCCATTTTGTATGAGATGAACTCAAAGATCTAAAACTTTTTCCACATACACAATATCACCATTTCCCTCAAATATTGTTCACAAACCAGTCTAAATCTGTGATAGTGAGCACTTCTCCTTTGCTGAAATAATCCATCCCACCTCACAGGTGTGCCATATCAAGATGCTGATTAGACACCATGATTAGTGCACAGGTGTGCCTTAGACTGTCCACAATAAAAGGCCACTCTGAAAGGTGCAGTTTTGTTTTATTGGGGGGGGATACCAGTCAGTATCTGGTGTGACCACCATTTGCCTCATGCAGTGCAACACATCTCCTTCGCATAGAGTTGATCAGGTTGTCAGTTGTGGCCTGTGGAATGTTGGTCCACTCCTCTTCAATGGCTGTGCGAAGTTGCTGGATATTGGCAGGAACTGGTACACGCTGTCGTATACGCCAGTCCAGAGCATCCCAAACATGCTCAATGGGTGACATGTCCAGTGAGTATGCCGGCCATGCAAGAACTGGGACATTTTCAGCTTCCAAGAATTGTGTACAGATCCTTGCAACATGGGACCGTGCATTATCCTGCTGCAACCTGAGGTGATGTTCTTGGATGTATGGCACAACAATGGGCCTCAGGATCTCGTCACGGTATCTCTGTGCATTCAAAATGCCATCAATAAAATGCACCTGTGTTCTTCGTCCATAACAGACGCCTGCCCATACCATAACCCCACCGTCACCATGGGCCACTCGATCCACAACATTGACATCAGAAAACCGCTCACCCACACGACGCCACACACGCTGTCTGCCATCTGCCCTGACCAGTGTGAACCGGGATTCATCCGTGAAGAGAACACCTCTCCAACGTGCCAAACACCAGCAAATGTGAGCATTTGCCCACTCAAGTCGGTTACGACGATGAACTGGAGTCAGGTCGAGACCCCGATGAGGACGACGAGCATGCAGATGAGCTTCCCTGAGACGGTTTCTGACAGTTTGTGCATAAATTCTTTGGTTATGCAAACCAATTGTTTCAGCAGCTGTCCGAGTGGCTGGTCTCAGATGATCTTGGAGGTGAACATGCTGGATGTGGAGGTCCTGGGCTGGTGTGGTTACACGTGGTCTGTGGTTGTGAGGCTGGTTGGATGTACTGCCAAATTCTCTGAAACGCCTTTGGAGACAGGTTATGGTAGAGAAATGAACATTCAATACACGAGCAACAGCTCTGGTTGACATTCCTGCTGTCAGCATGCCAATTGCACGCTCCCTCAAATCTTGCAACATCTGTGGCATTGTGCTGTGTGATAAAACTGCACCTTTCAGAGTGGCTTTTTATTGTGGGCAGTCTAAGGCACACCTGTGCACTAATCATGGTGTCTAATCAGCATCTTGATATGGCACACCTGTGAGGTGGGATGGATTATCTCAGCAAAGGAGAAGTGCTCACTATCACAGATTTCGACTGGTTTGTGAACAATATTGTGTATGTGGAAAAAGTTTTAGATCTTTGAGTTCATCTCATACAAAATGGGAGCAAAACCAAAAGTGTTGCATTTATATTTTTGTTGAGTGTATCTGGGGTACTAGTTATATATGTGTAAAACATTGTGGTCATAACTTGAAGGGTTTTTGAATTATTGACTCTTGAAAATCGAACGTGATCGTAAAATGTCAAAAATAGGCATCCAGTCTCTTTATGATTTGACCATGTGGTTAAGTGCTCACCCACTTCATAATTTTTTTTTCTGGAGAACATATTCATATACCAACTTTATGTCATTTTTATTTTTTATTATTATTATTTTTTTTTATCTAGCTCAAATGCCTTCATAGTGAAAAAAGGGTACCATAACATGGTGCGAACCAATTTTGAACATGTATTTGCATATTCAGAAAGCAATATATCAGCTCTGAATGGAAGCATAAAGCTCAAATTTGGTATTAACAATATTTGGCTGAGCTTAATTTTTCCTTCATGGCATATAAAATCAGAAATTCAGTCATCAACACAATTTTGTTACAAAGTTTTGAAGAGCTGTACTCTGACATCATGACAATCCGAGTCTGTGACTCAGGAAGATTTTGGAAAATCTGATGATTTCACATGGAATGACCCTGAGGAAAGGCAGAAGAACATGCAGGTCCTTCTTGTTTCTGCAGTAGTATCCTTGAGTGAAAGCAAGGCAGCACCTCAAGGGACTTACTACTTCCAAAAAATTTTGATGAAGTGCAATTTAAGGGACTGCTGGTCTGACTTTCGAAGTCTGTCAGTGTCTTAATGCTTTGCCATATGCTCCTGGGATCTGAGGTGACGTTGAAATGTTCCTCCAGCTGTGTGCTGTAGTCATTTCTGAATGCCTAATCCACAAAGAGCATCCTGATGTAGCTCTTAAGATTTTCCTAGTATGTGAGGGCTGCGTGCAGTGCGATGGAGATGGTGTCATCAGTAGACAGGCTTGGGGAGTAACGGAATACATGTAACGGCGTTACGTAATTAGGATACAAAAAAAGGTAACTGTATTCCACTACAGTTACAGAAAAAAAGACGTATTCAGATTACAGGTATTAAATATACCTGTAATCTGAATACGTCTTTTTTGGGGGTAAAAATGGGGATTACTTCGCAGGATTACAATTTTAATGCATTTTATGATATTATCCAGGGTTCTAGCTAGCGCAAACTTGCGTTATGGCCCATTACGCTATCATTTTGGACCGTTACGCTTATTTTGAACAATTACGATTTTCAATACAGTGTCTGTAATCAACCGTTTCTGCAGCGCGACTCCAGTTTGAAGCGTGAATTGAAGCAATGCTTCGATTCAATGGCTCGTGGCTCTTTGATTCGCTGCTCTTCAGAAGCGGTAAGATCGCTTCTTCACCCCTCTGAAAGCCATTAAAATATCATGAGTCACTTTTGTGTGGATTAAAGTCACTACCTGGACTCTGTCTTGTTTTGTCACAGCTTCAAATGCTGCGCAGCTCTCTGTTGAGAGTCCGCTTGGAATTAATAACTTCAAAACAAATCGCTGCTTTAAATAAAATGACACCTCTTACAAACGTTGCAAAACAGACAATAAACTACAATCGACTAAAACGTTTTTTCCTCCCAAAATGAGACGTCTTGCATTCTTTATAAACCTGACCTGCAGCACATCTGCAAGAGCTCAGCTCATAGGTATGGAAAGACATTCATGTTAATAATAATGTCTGAAAGGAAATGTTTTTGACAAAAACTAACAGATTTTATTTCTGTTTATGTCCAGAGATCAAGGATCCACCATGTAGAGTTTATTATGTCCGGAGTTTAAGGATCCAGTAACCAATTTCATATTTATTTACTTTAAGACTCAATAAAATGTTGTTCAATTTCAATTTAATCAGCTTATAAAGCGCAAAATTACAACAAAAGCCATCTCAAGGTCCCTCACACAGAACAGTTCAACATAAAAAATTAAAATAAATAAATAAATTAAAAAAAAAATCAAATACCTAATTAAAAACAGAAGTAAAAGAATAAAACATAACAAAATAAAAACTACTCAAGAAAGAGAATAAAAATAGGTTTTAAGCCTTGACTTAAAAATGTCCACGGACTCCGACTGCCTCACTGAGGGCCATGTACTGGTAACCCAGAATGAGATTGCCCACTCAACAAACTTCCCCAGCCTTCTTGACATGATGAAGGAACTTGGGCTGTCGTACCTGGCTTTTCCCCTTTGGGTATCCCTAGAATGGCCAATTTTTATCTTAAATTCTCAAAAGCTGCCCCCCTTCCCCCCCTCGGTCGCTTCACTCCCTCAACATTACCACTACGCTAAAATTTTATCCTAGAACCCTGTTATCTGTATATAATATTTTTTTTTCTTTGAAACAAAAATGTCCATTCATGAACAGAACAATACATTTATATACATATTATATTTTTACACAATTATCCTTTATTGACCGAGTTTCATTCATGAAGTCAGTGGTGTGTGTACAAATCTCTGTGTGGGTGTGACTGTGAGCGGCACAGCGCGGGTCATTATAATCTCATTATTTTAAGGTGCAAATTTAAAAAAATCCCCAGTCTTGTCAAACAATTTTAATCACTAACGACAAGTATTTTAACTAGACATTGGTCTAGCAGTGGAAAATATCAACTAGACATGAGTGAAGAGTTAATGGTCCGTGTCATCAGGCGACACAGGTACGGCAGGAAACATCAGCTGTTTATCATCCAAATATCACGGACAATGTGACAAGAAGAACCAAAACCACTTACTTATGGAAGGAAATATTGTCTCCCTTGTTCCTCTGTTTGTGGCTTTGCCAACATGCGCAGCTTTCCGGCATATTCCACCTGTTTCTTGAACTTCTATGCACGCAAATCACTAACTTGCCCAGAATTAAAATGGCGACCACGCCTCCTTACTGACAGTATTTACTTAATGGTTTTCATTATGCTTTTGTTCTTATTTTGAAAGATCAATAAGCAGTGCTGTGGAAAGTAACTTTGACAAGTTACTTTTTTAGTTACTTTTTTAGTTGCTTTATACAGGTGCTTTATGCAGTTACTTCATTAGCAGCTTTATGCAATTACTTTATTAGAATCTGCAGAAAACTTGCAACTAATAAGTAATGTAGCTAATAAGGTAACGAGTAATCTAACTTGGTTACTCGTAAGATTGAGCAATCAGAAAAGTAACTAATCAGCAAAGTAACTAATAGTTACTTTTCTGAGTACTAAATCTTAAAAATAACCAAATTAGATTATGAGTAACTTTATTAATTATATTCAGCAGCTGCCGACAAGGTGTCCGCAGCTGCTAATGAAGTAAATGTAAGAAGTAACTGTAAAATATAACTGTATAGATTAACTAATGAAGTAACTTTCCAAAGTTACTTTCCCCAACACTGTCAATAAGTGGACTGATATGTTAAACATGGTGCGAATTTGCTGAACAAGTAGTAGACTTTTTTGTTTTGTACGAGGTCTATTAGAAAAGTATCCGACCTTATTATTTTTTTCAAAAACCATATGGATTTGAATCACGTGTGATTACATCAGACATGCTTGAACCCTCGTGGGCATGCAAGAGTTTTTTCACGCCTGTCGGTTACGTCATTCGCCTGTGGGCAGTCTTTGAGTGAGGAGTCGTCCACCCGCTCATCGATTTTTTTCATTGTTTAGGAATGGCTCAGAGACTGTTGCTTTGTTTGATAAAATTTTTTTCAAAACTGTAAGGCACAACTGAGTGGACACCATTCAATAAATTCAGCTGGTTTTCGGTAAAAATTTTAACGGCTGATGAGAGATTTTGGTCTGGTAGTGTCGCTTTAAGGACGGTCCATGGCGCCTGACGGCGATCTGCGCTTCGAGGCGGCAGCGTCTCGCCGTTTCAAGTTGAAAACTTCCACATTTCAGGCTCTGTTGACGCAGTAAGTCGTCAGAGAACAGAGAACTTTCAGAAGAAGTCGGCATGAGGAGTTTATTCGGACATTCCATTGTTAACGGTCATTTTGTAATGAAAGAATGTTCGGGCAGAGTCGCATGTCGGGCTGGACCCGACCGCGGGGGGACGCGGCAGGAAAAACACCTCCGTTGGAAATCTTAACGGGCAAGTTGGAACATGCCCAAGCTGTTAAACAATTTCTCAGTTACTCACTTGTTGAAAGCCATTAAAAGCCGCCTGAATTCTACAAATGGTTTTCAACACGGAGGTGTTTTTCCTGTCGCGGCGCACACAGATTTGCCGAGTCGTCACGGAAACGACTCGGCGAATTTGCGCGTACGTCTTTCATTAAAAAAATGTCCTTAAACAGTGGAATGTCCGCATAAATTCCTCATGCCGGCCTCTTCTGAATCTTCTCTTTTCTCTCACGATGTCCTGGGTGAATTAAGCCTTAAATTAGGATGTTTTCAGCTCGAAACAGGCCGACGACAGCGCCTGGAAGCGCTGCAGGACGTCCCGCTCCGTGGGAAGTCCTTACACCGACAGAAACACCCCATAATCTCTCATCAGCCGTTAAACTTTTCACAGAAAACCATCTTAATTTCTCGAATAGTGTCCACTTGGATATTCCTCACAGGTCCAGAAAAAATTTTGATAAAGCAACGCGCGCCGTCTCGAGCAGCGTGTGAAACAAAGGAATTCAGCCGAGAGGGCGGGACCACATCTCACTCAAGGCCTGCCCACAGGGAAATGACGTCACCGACACGCGTGAAAAAACTCACGCATGCGCACGAGGGTTCAAGCATGATTGGTGTAATCGCATGTCATTCAAATCCATATAGTTAAAAAAAAAATAAAAGGGTCGGTTTATTATCTAAGAGACCTCGTATATTGTTCTGCAAGCCACTTTTAATTACAAATTAATCCGCACACACCTGAGTTTTCATTATCCTTCATTTGTTTGGCATTTTTTGTTGAAACTTTTGCAGGTGAACACTGGGTGTGTTTAAAACAATATTGTGGCGCTCTTAATTCACAATGTGAAGTAAAACAGAGCATGCCATGTAAAAGAAACAGTTTTATTTTTGCTTAATAAACTGTACTATGTAGTCAAGACTATTTCTATTTAGTTTCTGTCTGTATTAGCATATTTGATATTGGAGTAATCCAGAAGTAATTGAAAGTAATCAAATTACATTACTTTAATATTATGGTTTTTGGATTATGTTACTGATTACATTTTTCAACAGGTAACTAGTAACTGTATCTGAATACATTTTTAAAGTAACCCTCCCAACCCTGATTTTAACTTTGTACAAATGACAGAATTGACATTAATTGAGTTATTCTATCAGTATTCATTTTATTTATACACCAAACCATAACTCAGCATTGCTTTATTTTTCAAGACCTCCGCCTGACAGGAGCATTTTGATTGGGTAGAGAGCTGAGCTTTGTGGCTCTTCTCAGCTTGCTTCTGTGCTGGAAGCCATGTAGTAAACAAGAGCTTACAGCAGGGGGCAAGATGTTCAAAGACAGAAGTGCAGGCTCATTGTTTGGGTCTGTTGTTGCTTTTGATGCTACCAGAAGCGATTGTGGTGTTAAAACTCTAATTCAGCTTGTTAGTAGTTGCAAATGTACCAGAGGCAATACTGGAATTCATCGTTTATCATTTATCTATAACTTCTGATACATTTTTGGGTGGTTTATTGTTTTATCTTTATCAAAGATAACTTTTCAGTTATCTGATTATCTGTTATCGAAGTTAATTTTTTGGTTAACTGTGCCCACCACTGCCAATACATTCTGTGATGGCTGCACTTGCAGGGGTACCACAGGACTCTATCCTGGGACCACTGCTTTTTCTTTATATGTAAATGATATGCCAGATATTCAGCAAGCCTTAGCCTTCAAACTTGAGTCGGTCAGAGAATGGCTAATATATAACGTCTTACAGACATAAAGACATGGATGACCTCTAATTTCCTGCTTTTAAATTCAGATAAAACTGAAGTTATTGTACTTGGCCCCACAAATCTTAGAAACATGGTGTCTAACCAGATCCTCACTCTGGTTGGCATTACCCTGACCTCTAGTAATACTGTGAGAAATCTTGGAGTCATTTTTGATCAGGATATGTCCTTCAATGTGCATATTAAGCAAATATGTAGGACTGCTTTTTTACATTTGCGCAATATCTCTAAAATTAGAAAGGTCTTGTTTCAGAGTGATGCTGAAAAACTAATTCATGCATTTATTTCCTCTAGGCTGGACTATTGTAATTCATTAGTATCAGGTTGTCCTAAAAGTTCCCTGAAAAGCCTTCAGTTAATTCAAAATGCTGCAGCTAGAGTACTGACGGGGACTAGAAGGAGAGAGCATATTTCACCCATATTGGCCTCTCTTCATTGGCTTCCTGTTAATTCTAGAATAGAATTTAAAATTCTTCTTCTTACTTATAAGGTCCCATCAGGTCCCATCTTATCTTAGGGACCTCATAGTACCATATCACCCCAACAGAGCGCTTCACTCTCAGACTGCAGGCTTACTTGTAGTTCCTAGGGTTTTTAAGAGTAGAATGGGAGGCAGAGCCTTCAGCTTTCAGGCTCCTCTCCTGTGGAACCAGCTTCCAATTCAGATCAGGGAGACAGACACCCTCTCTACTTTTAAGATTAGGCTTAAAACTTTCCTTTTTGCTAAAGCTTATAGTTAGGGCTGGATCAGGTGACCCTGAACCATCCCTTAGTTATGCTGCTATAGACTTAGACTGCTGGGGGGTTCCCATGATGCACTGAGTGTTTCTTTCTCTTTTTGCTCTGTATGCACCACTCTGCATTTAATCATTAGTGATTGATCTCTGCTGTCTTCCACAGCATGTCTTTTTCCTGATTCTCTCCCCTCAGTCCCAGCAGAAGACTGCCCCTCCCTGAGCCTGGTTCTGCTGGAGGTTTCTTCCTGTTAAAAGGGAGTTTTTCCTTCCCACTGTTGCTAAGTGCTTACTCATAGGGGGTCGTTTTGACCGTTGGGGTTTTTCTGTGATTATTGTATGGCTTTTGCCTTGCAATATAAAGCACCTTGGGGCAACTGTTGTTGTGATTTGGCGCTATATAAATAAAATTGATTTGATTTGATTTGATAACAAGCTGTCTCTCCATCTTAGAAAAAACAGAATTGATTCTGTTTTGATCCAATAGATGACTCTTAGGTAATGACACACTAGAGGTAATGTGCTGGTAACAAAATTATGAGTAAAACCTGTGTAAAATATACTGGCCTTGACTTAGATCCGAGCTTATCTGGTGATCTTATAGCTGACAAAGTGATCAGCAAGTCAAATGCAAAATTAAAGTTCTTATATAGACAAGCCAAAGATTTGGATTTGCACATGAAATAACTTCTTATTTAGTCTTGATACAGTATCACATGGACTATGCCAGTTTAGCCTGGTATTCTGGCCTGACGAAGCATAACCAGGGGAGGTTCCAGATTATGCACAATAACAATTTGCTTCTTGCGCTTCCTCCTCAGACCCACATGGGCCTGGCTGAATTTAGAATGGTGAATCTGTTGCCTGTGGAATTCAGAGTTCAACAATTAACACTAAATCATATGTTTAACATAGTGAATAAGCAAGCCCTAAATTACTCGGTCACTTCTTTTACATTTGTACAGCTGAGCAGTATATGAACAATATCAACACTCAGTTGAGCACCTTGTCTCTGGTAATTCCTCAGGTGACCTGTGGGGCTTCATCCTTCATGTACACTGGAGCTACACTTTTTAATGATCTGCCTCGTCAAATCAGAGTTTGTTAATCTAAGTCTCTTTTTAAAAACAGGGATACTTGTAAACACTTTTTATTTCATGAACTGGCTCAGTAAGAGAGCAATCAATTTATTTATTATTGAAAAGATATTTATTCTACTATATTAATTGTGATGGATTTTATCTTTGCATGTGATTAATTTTGTTGGACCACAATGGAAACAAGCATTTCTTTATTTCTGTGTTACTCTGGATTGTATGTATTTATGTGATTATTTAATACATTTCTGTATTATTTATGCATGTTTAGATTTTATATGAATAAAAATAAATCAATCAGTCAATCAGGACTAAAAACATCCAGTTTTTGCCTTATGTCACTGATTGGCATCCAAGTCTCCCAAGCATACATTAAGACAGCTACTACCAGCACTCGAAAGACTTGGACCTTTATTCTCCTGCAACCAGTGGTGGCCGGCCCATAGGGGTCGCTCGGGCGCTGCCCTCCTAGATGTGGAGAGGAAAAGTCATAATATATTTAAAAAGTATTATCAGTGTCAGTTTTACTTACTTGTATGTGCCTACATGTAATATGATTAAACCAACACTTCCTCCAACTGACTCTCATTCAACAGTGCATTTCCACCGACAGAAGCAGAAAACGTACGTTCCTCGTCTTGGGCGCTCATTCAAAGCGCCCTTGAAGTGCAGCGAAATAACCAATCGTATGTAGTTACTAGGGAAAATTAACAAATATTTGGCAAATCAACATTGCCAAAATTAATGGCTTTGGGGCGCCGGAATTTTAGCCCTTGCTACAAAAATGCGGAACGTTAGATTACAGTCAGTGATAAACGTGATGCTGCACCTGCTGCTGTCAGTCAGTCAGACAGGAAGAGATGATGGTGACAACGACGTTTGGGTTATGTTTATTTTTATTTTGTCTCCGTGTGTTTTGC